>NW_022900951.1:73446890-73462311 GCF_012274545.1 Fukomys damarensis
ATATATATAAATTGAAGTTTGGGAAACTTCAACGGTGCTGCCAACTTTGGAAAATGTCATCCGAATTTACTGTGTTGACTTGGCATTGTACAGAAATGGACAACCACATTGGCCTAGAAATCTTAATTTATTTTTATTTATTTATTTTTATTTCCCTGTGTACAGGGGTAACACATCGTACTAAATATGTAAGGTCATATCTACGTGGGTTTGATTATAGAAACTAATAAAGTATTCTCTAAATAATGAAAAAGGAATAAGATAAAATTATAAGAGTGAGAAGCAATTTAAATATGTTCAGGGACCATTTTCATCTCCAGAATTAAGGATTATTTTGATGTTACATCATTGCCTTTTCTCTTTTACTTTCCTTTTTAGTTTTATTTTAGGATTCCCTATTTTTAATGTTCATACAGAGATTTCTTTAACTGAAATACTGAATAGTTTCTTTGGTGTGAAAAACTATAATAGTACACAGGATCCTAATGAGACAACTAATAATGTGAAATAGGAAGTAAAGGGCTAAAGGTGTAAGGAAAGTGGGAAGGGCGGGGGAGAGATAATAAGGGAGAGGAAAAAATATGAGAAACTGAAAAAATGGAAATAAAATGTTTGTAAATGGGGAGGGGACGGGGGGTGAAGGGAGGGCAGGGACAAGGGGAAAAATGAGAATCAAGACCTATTATGTAAAGGTACAGAATCCCAATGATGAATGCAATTGTATTGTACACCTAGATTGTACCAATAACCTCAATAAAAAGAAAAAAAATTAAAAAAATATTTTATTATGTTCATTATCTAATGATGGGACTCAAACCTGGGAATCCATTTGTGAGGTTCTATTTATTTAATATCATATAGACTGGGGCTACTCTTTAAGTAAATAGCCAAACTATACAGGGAGGTAGCAGAGATGCTTAAAGGTGCCTTTGACCTAACATATCACCTATTTTATCATAATATCTCCTTCTTTCTCCTCTGGCTTAAAGTGAATCCTACTGGCTCTTTATTTTTAACATATCTATTATCTATCCCACTCACTGACTGATACATATAAGGTGAACAAATTAGCTGATTCTAATTTTTAAAAAAAAGATAAACACCACCATCTAAAAATTTGATTACTTTCTTTTCATTTCTTGAATTTATGAAACCCAAATTCTTTAATCTGAGTATCTCTTAACTTTTGTTTAAATTACTCTGTTGGTTTTGTTTCTTATAAAGGCAAATAACATGACTTTGAAACAAATAGATTTTTTTTCAAAGTGTGATGAAAGACCAATTGATTTTTAATTTACTGATGTTGCAACTAGACAGGCTCATCTTCAAATGGGCTGATTTCCATATTTAGCTTTATAAAATGTACATATAAACAAAAGTTACTCATACCTTTTAGTGTTTCTCCTGGTAGAAATATCAGGTGGCACTCTAGATCCTTTAAATATAACAAAAAGTAAGTGAGAGACCATTTTTATGAGCTCAGCTTTATCTCTTAATGTTTTTCTGTTTTGCATATCTTGATATGTCATTGCTTCATCCTATGTCTTCCCACTTCCATGAAAAGTAGCAACAGCATGTATCTTCTCATACCACCTGGTTCACCTTAAATCATTCTAATGTCTTCATAGATGAACATACATTTCATCCCTAATTTACAATTGGAGGGCCTTTGAGTCTATACTGACATGTAAATAATGATAATTAAATAAAGTTTAAATAGTTTTTGATTCTGCAAAGTACCCAAGAAAATGAAAAGGAGAAACAGTAATTGAGATAAATTTTAAAAATCACACATTAGAATGAAAACCAACTGTGATAAAGTGATTGGAAAAAGTTAAAAAAAATGAGTTCTTGTCCTTCGGGATATAAGATGAATATAACCTGGGACCAGGAAGAAATACCCCTTGCACCATTTTATTATTCAGATCCACAGAGTAGTATTTACACACACACACACACATACACACACACGTACTGCTTCAGAAAGATGTGAACTAAACAAATGGCTAAAAATACATTTGATGCCTTGGTCTCCAGGCCTTTAAATGAAATTTAGTAAATCCTACCTTAGTGTCTGACTTTAAGGAGTAGTTTACAAACTCACTTATAACCACAGGCCTCCCCCTCCAAAATTTCCAAGGTAACCCTTTATTTTTAAATTTTCCCCTTAAATGTTGATAAAACTCAAGCGACCTAGACAACAACTTCCTAATCATAAGAGCATAATTGTTTAACTTATATCTGTCACTTTTCTATCACACCAATATCTATCCACATATTAGAAGAAATCTCCAGATAGGTTTGGTGTCATATGTGAGTAATCTCAGCTATTGAGGTGGCTGAGGCAGTAAGATCACCAAAACCAACCTGGGCAACTCAGGAAAACCCCGCTCCACAATTTTTTAAAACTTAGAAAGTTCTGGGGATATACAGTTGAATCCATTGCCTAATATGTGTGAGGTCCTGGATTCAATCCCCGGTAGCCTTCCCTACTCAAAACAAAATGAAACATACATATGTAGCAACAGCAGCTTTTCTAAGCATTTAAAGTTTTCCCTTTCGACCTATTTGATTTCAGAAAGTGTCCAGATGAAATGAATGGTTATTGTCCTACAGTCACTTTGTGCAAATATGGGGATTTGGTTATACAGTCAAGTACAGAAGTTTGAGAGCAGCCAATCATTACAAATCATTGTTCTTAGACTGTTGAGCATTTTCAGGGAAACAGTTTATAAGGCTGATAACAATACAAACTACTCTGTCCTGCATCCACACTTGGCCTAGCTAAAGAGAGAACATCAAGATGGAAAAGACTGGAAGCAGTTTTGATTCCTTTTGCTATTGACAGGTCTTTATATTAGTATTCTCTAGGTTGGATTCAAAGAACATAGACTTTGTGAAAACATTTTAATGAAAGTATAAAGTAAAACTCAAAATGGTATCATTACTTAGCCATGCCCCGAGCCTGCATCTCCCTGCCTCCATTAACACAATAAACTAATAAAGGTGTCAAACCATGCAGAGCTATGTAAGACACATTAAAATAACATTTGCTAAATGCCTCTTATAGCACATTTCTTTCTTTTTCTTTCGATTCATTATTTTCTCTTTAGCTACCTTTGAATTGGGCTGAAATAAAAAGCAAAGGAACAAACAAAAAAAAACCTTACTATGGTTTCTGTAGTACAGTTATATTCATTTTTTACATATTTTTTCTGTTGATATTTTCAGAAACATTAAAGGACATCATAGATATAATATTGTGCAAAGATAAAATACTGTTATGTTATTCTCGATCTACTAGAGAATTTTTTGAAAATAAGTTTATATAAATGTCAATTTAAAAAATTTAGCGCATATTACTACTTCAAGGAAACACTTTTAAAATTGACAGAACAAATTTAAATTTGCTTTGCTTACCAGAGATTTCAGACTTTGGATGATTTGTTATCTGTCATCTCCTTTATTTACTATCTTTATGAACCACCTGGTCACCCAAGACAGAAACCTGTGACTCAGCCTTGAAATAGCCTTCTCTTCAAATTCCAACAACCAGTCTACATTGATTCTATGGCTTGGTTTAAGTATTTTGAATCTCTTCTAGGAACTTGTAATTAGGAATTCCAGTCTTATCTATCAAATCCAATTTCCACTACCTTTGTTTTTGTTTTTAATCAGCTAAAATATTATAAGTGTCCTATCTAATTTGCTTGCCAGGAACTTCTCCTCTCCCAAACCATCCTAAATATTTTAACCAAATAACCTTTCTAAAATGAAAATATTACATCACTTAAAAATTCATAAGTGAATCCCATTGTGACTTTACAAATAAAGCCCACGCTTTTAACATGGCCCTCAAGGAACTGGTCTTTACTTATTTCTCCAACTTCATATCTAACAATTTCCTTTCGTTAAGTCCATCCTGTTTGTTCTACTCACAGTTTCTTTAACCTAAAGGTTTCTAATTCTATGCCTTTGCATGTGTCATGGTTTATTATCCATGGGGTGTTCTTTTGAACTCTACCATCAAAGCCCAGTTTGCTTGTTACTTCTTAGAACTGTGTTTAAGGACATGTAATAGGAATAATAGAAAGGTGACCACAGTGGCTTAAACAAAAGTCTGAAGGAAATAAAAGTTGCATGATGTCATCAAGGACTGAGACTCCTACTTTTATCTTACTCTTATTCTAATGAGACTTTTGTTTTCGTGGCTCCAAGATAAGAATCCTTCTCTAGGTTTCCATCTGCATTCCAAGAATGAAGAAAGGCAAAAGTGAATTATCCATCAGTTGACTATGTTCTTATCAGGAAAAAAAAAAGACTGTCAAACAAAGCTTCATCCAGTGCAGTCTTACATGGTCATTCAAGACTAGAAAAGTGTATGAACAGGCAAATAGTTTTTACCTAGGCACGATGCTGCCTCAAAAAAGTCAGGGTTCTGTTTATATGCAAGAAGGAAACAATACACATTGTTTGTCATATTCTTTTACTTGGTTATCTCTGAAGATGCACCTTCTCTTGGAAAGTATTTTTTTAACACCAAAAGTGTAAGTTTAGGGTCATCCTCTGATTCCCAGAATAGTGCCTGAAAAATAAAGCACACTCAATACTTTCAATTAACAAAATGAATGAATGAACAAAAGTTCCCTCTATTCTTTGTGCTGGTAGCACACTATACTGGAATCATCAGTTTATTTTGTTTTATTTTTTTTTTTGGTAGCAGGGATCAAGGACCTTGTGCTTGTGAGGCAGGCAGCAGAACCACTGAGCTAAATCCCTGGATAGAATCATCAGTTTAGATGTTTATTCCTTCATGAATCTGTAAGATTTCTAAAGCCAAAGGCTATGTTTTACTTCACTTTTGGGTTCAACACAACCTGAAATATAGTAAATATTTGTTGAATAAATACATGCAGAACACATTTTAAAATTAGATTTTAAAAAATAAATTTAAAAAATGAGACTTTATAGGCAAGTGGAAATGTTCAAAGATACAAACATTAATTTTTTCCTGTGTTGGGGAATGGTTCCAGTCATCTATCTAAACAGAGGTAGCAAAATTTTACATTAATCTCAGTGTCTAGCTTAGAACTCCAATAAACTATTGAGCCTCCTATGGGTTGAACCCCATCCCCAATTCTGGAACCATAATCTCAAATGTCATCACTGTCATCTTTATTTTAGATTCCATTCTGACTTCTTGCCTTATTATAATAAATCAGTTTCACACCTACTTTGGAATCCATGTCTAGAATGTCTTCCTCTTTGAGATTAGGGTCTGTCTGCATTTATTCTCCTGCCTTGTTCTTTGGCATCTCTGGCAAGTCCCTCTTTATATCAGTCATCGGGCTGAGTGGACCTTAGTGTCATATCTGGGCTCTGTTTACCTTCCTGGACTTCTTCCTAATGCCTGCTGTTGGGATCGTTTCAGGTTGCCTGCAGCCACTTACGTCTGACTAGGTTTTCAGCCCCATCATCTTTCTCTGCCCTGTTCTATCAATAAGACCAAAGCCTGTTTTGGATGTTTGCAGGTGGGGCTGGTTTCACCTAAGGAGCACTTTATCAGACAATAACTGAAGTCAAAGAGGGAAGCAGACATTTGACAATAATTTTGAGAAATAATCAGAGTTGAATGAAATAAAAGTCTTTATTAAATACATAATTGTGCAGATTCATTGCATGTTTTCTGTTTCTTAAAGATCTTAAGAAGCCAAAAAATATACTTTTCTTTTTCATATAAATGGTGACTCCAATCAACATTTCTATTTTTGATTTATAGTTGGAACTGTTACCATGTAATTGGCAGGTATAATCCAGGCTCTTGCATATGACAAGAAAAAAATTGTCAAGTATATGCCTGGTAGCAAGTGGCAAGCAGCTCTGTTTATTGCATAAGAAGTTGTAAAAAAAAAAAGTTGTGTTCAGGGCAAGTCTGCTGACAAAATATATGGTACAGACAGAAAAATGGTACTGGGGTGACAGATAAGCAAAAGTACTGCATGCAAGTCATAACGCACTGAAGCAGCAACAGCAGCCCCTAATAAATCAGGCTTTTAGAATTAAAAGGATATGCATCTCAGCCCAGATGCCTCCGCCTGAATCTCTAGGTGTAATTGACAGGAATGATTAGCAGCGTGCTGTACTATCTCAGGGGCTCTCAATACATGTTTGTCCCACAAATTCATGCTGATCTTAATTACATGCATGGCATGTAATACATATTTATAAACCCTTAATGAGGTAAGAGTAGGGTGAAGGTGACTGAAAGTCAAACTGGGAAATCCAACACACATGTGCCCTCACCTACAGAATCAGAGATCTCCCGGGTTTTTGTTGTTTTATTTTCTACCTCTCCTAGCATAATGGAAGGAGGAATAGCCATAGGGTACTGTTTAGAATTAAATGAGCAGAACAGAGTGACTCCCTGTCTTAATTACTTTTCTCATTGCTGAGACAAAATAGCCAACACCTGAAGTTAAGGAAGGAACGGTTTATTTGGCACACAGTTTGTAAGGTTTCAGTCCATAGTCTGCAGGCTCCAAGGCAAGGTGGCATGGCAGACAGGCATCAAAGAGGAGAAAGTTCATGGTGAGCAGAATGTAGCAAAGCAAGAAAGGAACAGCCATGGCTCTTTTTGTCCCTTATATCTTATCCAGGCTATGTAAGGAAGGTAGCATTCACACCCTTAATCCTAGTGGCCTTGATCCTAGCATTGCACAATGAATCAATCCCAGGGTGGCACACTCTAGATCCAGCCACCTCTGAAGAATTCCCACCTATTAGGCTTTGGGGGGACATCTAAATATAAACCATAATACTCCCTAAGCTCCATTGTTTATAAGTATAGTAGAACTGCAGGTAAATGTATGTTGAATACTTTTAATGACAACTGAATTGCCTTGCTTTCTCTAGCAGCGGTAAGTAGAAGAGGAACTAAGAAAAAAAAAATTCTGAACTATCTGCTTTTTATGAAATATCACTACATTTAAAGTAAAATTCTCTTCTTAACATATGATGGCTGCAACTCTGTGCCCAATTATCTGCACAGAGGATAGTTTCTCTTTGCTCCTAATAGGTGTATATATAGCTTTGCCTGAAATAATGTTTCTGAGAGTAGGTAACAGATAATTCATGTCCTCACAAATATTGCAGAAGTGAGCAGCTTTGTTCAAGTCTGTATGGCTCATAGATTGGGACCAACAGATTCATTATTACAAAGCATGGGAATGATTCCCTTTCTTCAACTCTTAATGCTTAACTTCTTAATATTCCATCTATTTTGCTGGTTGTGATTCAGTTATAACCAACTCTATACACTGGAGCTCTAAGGCTACAAAATATAAACAGCAAGTACTATTTGCAAAAACTTTGCCATCCCTAACTCCGTACTATTCTGTATCTTAGGACTATTGCTAAGCGTAAGTGAAGATGACATGTGCATTTCTTTCATTCTTGACTCGCTATTTTAGTGTATGTTAAATTTATTTAACATTGAAAGCCTGCTAAGTGCAGAATTCTATGCTTAATGGAAGCATAGAAAGATTTCTGAGACAAGGTGCCTGCCCTTAGGAAGCTTATCATCTAGTTGATTGGAAGAGGAAACAGTACTCTGAGTAATAATTAAAAAATAAAAGACTGAAATGACAACAGAAAAATCACTGTTTATGTGAAATCTCCAAATCAGTTTAACCATCAGTAGAGGTTTGTCCTCTGGCTCCCCCATTAATGGAAAAGCAAACCAGCCTTACCTTATATGGATTTTCAGAGTTGAAGGACATTTACTATAAAATAATGAGATGATTTCACAAAATACATACCTTGGGAATATAAACATTTCCTTCATTTTTCAAATGACACTGGCAAAACATCTCATCCTCATTTAAAAAAAATCTAAATGCCATTTCAGAGTGTCTACATTGTATACCTTCTTCTTAAATTTTGATTGCATTCCTAACATAATTTACCAGTGAGTAATAATTCAAGAGTCAATTCTGATAACTATCATAGAGGAAACTGCTTAAGGTCTGAGAGAAACAAAAAGAAGAGTATGAAAAATCAAAGGAAAAGTCCTCATTTCAGATCATTTCTATTCTTTTCAACCATATACTACCACCAAAATGGACTTGTATCTGCCAGTTGGTGCCTGACCTTTACACCAGGTTTAATTAATCAGCAATCTTCTCCAGCTGTCATCTGGCTTCATTTGTCCATGGCTGCAACCACCGCTCGGTACCATCATTGAAGGTGAGACTGAAACAATGAACGTTTCGATCCAGTGAGCTACAGTGACTCAAGCAGCTGATCAGATGTACCTCCTTCCACAGTGCTCTAGCCAACTTGAACTTCCCACCTGCAGATCAGTATTTCACAAAGTGTGGTGCACAGACTGGTAAACTGTGCACAACTGTGGTTTTTGTAAAAGTGCTGATTCTATGTGGGGAGATGCAGGGCAAAGGAGTGACTGAACCTGAGTGTGCTAAGGAAGGGAGCTTGAGGAACTGTAGTCCTGTGCTCTTGGAATGCATGCTTAGAGTTTACAACAGAATCTTTAGGACAACAGTCAGCAGATTTTAGAGCAAGTTACTGCCAGAAATATCTGCTTTGGTCAATGTGTTCCCTCTGTCCCACTAAGATTGTCTAAACTAGGTCAACATGTGGCATGTGACAAACCATCCTATTCCAGCCTGGTCCCCAAAATTCCTATAGAGTATATTGAAAAACACTTTTCATCTATGTCCTTATTCTTGTGTCCTTGAGTTACAAATAAATAACCATGGAGGTGTCAGTTGGTTGTTCTTTCTCTGAGGGTCTCTTTTGCCCAAGAGTCAGCCACTCTGAGTTCTCATTGTGTGAACTTGTCTCTGAGTAATCTTTGTCCTCTATGCAGCCACAGTCACACACTGTGACAGTTCCAGGGCTTTATTTTCAGAGATTGTAATACAGTAAAGATGGGATGAAAATCTGAGAATAGTCACTTTTAAATTATCTCTAACCTAAACTTTAGGCTAACTGTGACATTTCATCTTCTCAAACACATCCTTTGTTTTCCTTGATCCAAGCTCTTACTAGTGCTCTTACCCATTGTTTGAAAATTCTTTCCCCTTCCATCTGTTAAATTCCTTAGTTATTCTTCAGGGTCCAGCTCCAATGCTACCTTTTCCACCTTCCAAATGAATGTATTCTTTTCTTCTTCTTTTTTTTTTTTTTACTATAAAGTACTTTGAGTTTTAATGCTGCTTATCATAGTCTGCCTTATTATGCTCTTACTTCCTCCAACCAGAGGCTAAAAGACTTGTATTTCCGGGCCAGGGATTTAGCTTAGTGGTTCCACCTTGCAAGCAACAAGGTCCCAAGTTGAATCCCCACTGCCTCCGCCCCCCGTTTTGAAAACAGGAAAAGATTTGTATTTCCACAGAGCCTTGTGTGAAATGAAAGATTTCCCCCTTTCTTAACTGCTAGGGAAATTCCTAAGTGACTTGTATCAATAACAAGAGAAGCTTTCACCCCAGCATGTCTTGGTCTCTTTCCTTTTGTGTTTGTCTCTGCTGTTATGTATATCCCTGTCTAGCTCTCTCTGTGTATCTCCCGGTTTTTTCCATCTTTGTTTTTCTTTCAGTGTCTCTCAGATCCTTGCCTCATCTGTCTAATACTATCCAGGTGTCTGTATGCGTGTTTTTCATGGTATTTTCCTTGTTTTTGTCATTATGTCTTTGAATTTTTCTCTGTTTTGTTTGCCTCTGTCCATTTCTATTCCTCTAACACCCCACCTGCTTCTACCTGGAAGTCTTCTACTCCGAAGCTCTTTCAAAACCCTACTTAAACTGTAACTCAAAGTAAGTGTTTCCTGTGCCTTTTCAAGTTGGAACTCTAAGACAGGCTAACATTTGAAAACCTTCTAACTCAGAAAAATTAACTTTCCAGGGGGATGTGACATCCAGCAACTATGGTATAGGGTAGGAATTCAAATCTTCAGACAATGTGAATGCTTACCTTGTGTGACAAAGCATAAATATATAAAAGATAACAATGCTAATTTCTCTAACTTTGGCTTCAAAGATAAGGACACAAGTAGTGTTGCCCAAAAGAATGCTTGCACCCAAGTACATTCCTAACATAATTTGCCAATGAATACTCATTCAAGAATCAATTCTGTTACTATCATAAAGGAAAATACTGCCTGAGAGAGAAACAGGCCTTAAGATTCATGTGTAAGTATAAGATCCATCTGTAAGTTTAAATGAACTGAAACTTAAGCCATCTAATAATAATGGCAACTATTTTTCAATGCCCACTGTCCCAAGTACATTCCTAACATAATTTGCCAATGAATACTCATTCAAGAATCAATTCTGTTACTATCATAAAGGAAAATACTGCCTGAGAGAGAAACAGGCCTTAAGATTCATGTGTAAGTATAAGATCCATCTGTAAGTTTAAATGAACTGAAACTTAAGCCATCTAATAATAATGGCAACTATTTTTCAATGCCCACTGTGTGACTCCCTGATCACCCTTCCCCACAGAGGGAGATTAGGACTTCAATTCAGGTGTAATATGATTCCAAAGCCTAGGCTCCTAACTTCTTCAGTATTTCTCAAATTTACCAGTGCTTAGGAATTCCTTGGATGCTCATAATGCCTTCAGATTTCTGGACATACTTCCTAAACCTACTAAATCTCATTGTAAGGTAAAAAATGGTTGGTTGGGGCTGGGGATTTAGCTCAGTGGTTCTGCTGCCTGCCTCGCAAGCACAAGGATCCAAGTTTGATCCCTGGTACAAAAAAAAAAAAAAAAATTGGCTGATTGTTAGACCTGTTTGAGAAACAACACACTACACAAAATAGCTTCCCTAACCATAATGCTTGTGAAGATGGGTTTCCATTTCTTTGGCTACCTTCTTCTATTTAGTACCTCTCAGCATCTCCTCACTAGAGAATTTGTCTTAAATTCTTCATTCAATCTATTATTTAAAATGTATAAAAGTACTCACCTAGAAGATGTTTCAATTTTGACTTGAATTTTGACCAAAGTAAATAAAGAGACAGATGGGTCGGGGATTTAGCTTAGTGGTTTTGCAACCTGCCTTGCAAGTGAAAGGACCCAAGTTCGATCCTTTGTACAAAAAAAAAAAAAAAAAAAAAAAGAGAGAGAGAGAGAAACACGGAGATTCAACGGTGAATTGAAAGTGATTAGAAGAACATGTTGTATTTATGTGGAGAGAAAAGAAGAGGGCAAAAATCTTCTAGACTTTTAAAATGTATCATTCATTCAGGTAACTGTTTCACTTTTTATAGCTCAGCCCTTATTATAAAAGGATTTTTTAAAATTAATGGACTTGACACTGATTATAGTAAATACCAAGAAAACGTGGAGGCTAAAAATACAAATTAACAATGACATGCCTATAACTTATTCACTGTCAAGCCTTATGCTGAGATTTACCTGAATCTTGTCACTGAATACTCACAACAAATTTGTGAATTAGCTTTTGAATTATCTACATTTTACAGACAGCAAGACTGAGTCAGATAAATGTGTTGTCCGAGATCTAAAATTCCAACCCGAGTTTATGACTGTAGTGAAAGCCTTTAAACACTCTGCTGCACAGCCTCCATTACAAATAGATCAAAGAAAAATTTAGGTAAATTAATGAGATATAAAAGTTTGCTTTAGGACATTAAGTGTTTTGAAAAATATTTTGAGGTTATTACTTTGAAGGAAAGACATAAGGTTCTTACACCAAAAAATCCCATGGTGACACTGATTTAATCTAGTATAGCATTTCTTGGGTTCTTGTCATTTTAAATTTATTAGCAGCTAATTTTTTTAGTTTTGATAGCATTCAGATCAATTCTTTTGAATTCACTGCGGATTTAGAACCCATTGTCTGAATCCCCAGAATCCCAAATTCCCCAAATTTATAAACTTTAAGATATACGTTCTTAAAAAATTTCCTCTATATTAGTCAAAGATTCCATAAAAGTAGATCAATGTGGGGAGAAGGGACAAAGGCATTCTTTCTATTTTTTTGTGTTTACTTTTCCCAGTACTGGGGATTGAAACCAAGGTCTTTGCACAGATCTACATTCCCACCCAACTTTCCATCCTTTTATTGCAATACAAGGTCTTGCTAAATTGCTAAGTTGCCCATGCTGGGCTCAAACTTCCTATTCTCCTGTCTCAGCCTCCCACAGTGGTGAGATTACAGGAGTATACCACACCTGAATTCTTTTCCTTTCTCCCTTATTCCTGAAAGTTTTCTCCTCTTTATGTGCTATGATTTATATCTGGATGTCCCCCCAAATCCTCATACACTCATAGATAGGGATTTTGGGAGGTGACTGGCTCATGGGGACATGATACTTATTGGTAATCTACTGATGAATTTATAACTAAATATGATGTTAGGAAATAGAGCCTGGTCAAAGAAGGTGGATCCCTGGGGGCATAGCCTAGAACGTTATATCTCACTTTCTCCTTCCTTGAACTCTTTCTCTTCCCTGCTTTCCACGCCGTGAGATGCCCCTTTGCCACACTGCCCTGCCATGTAGCCAGCTGACTATGGACTGAAACATCTACAAATTGCGAGCCAAAATAAACCTTTCCTTCTTTAAATTGTGGGTGATGGGTATTGTGTCTCAGAGATGAGAAAATGACTAAGACATTACCCAAGAAGCTATAATAGTGTGATGTATAATAAAGATGCCTCTCAACTCGAAGCACAAGGTATTTGATATACATGTATAAGTAGCTTTTTAACAAGTCTTTTCCACTCAGAAAGCTCTGCCCAAATTATATATTCTTAAAGAAAATATTAATATATTTTAAATACTGTATCTGAATGTTTATAATTTCCAAATTTAGAATTCCTTTCTTCTACTCAAACTGTACAAGTAAAAATATATCAGGATTCTTTTAAACTTCAACTTTCAAAAAGGGTCATTATCAAAATTGCTAAATTTACTGCATTAATCATTAACTTATTTACACAATTTAGTTTACATAACAGAACATTTTAGTACATATCTGATGTTGACTTACTACCTCTTCTTTTTCAAAATTGTTTTTATTTTTAACAAGGCAATACACAAACTTGATACAAACTTAACCAGTAAATAATAGCTGTTCCCCTTTCCCACATTTTTCCTGCCAGTATACATCAAATTTAAAATATTTTGGGTTTTAGTTCTTTTGTATAAACAACACATATTCTCAATTATTTACACTTTTTGTGTTATGAAATCCATATATTTACCTGCCAGCCTTTACAAATAATGAGCATATTGCCAACACTGCTTCATCGAGACCCTCGCCTTTTCAATTTCTCCAGAGTTTCCATCTCTTTCTCTTTACTAACCTGTCTTTGGGGCAGTGTAACTTCTTGCTCTATTGCCCAAGCCCTCTAACTCTCTCCCACTGCCTAGAAATTCTAAGTTCGACCTGTTATTTGCAGAGGGGACAAATTAGATTGCTGGAAATACTCGAGAGAATGTGAAATAAGTAACATTGCACCTTTTTTAATAAATGGCATTTATTAGCCAGGGATTTAGCTCAGTGGTTCCACCACCTGACTTGCAAGAGCAAGATTCCAATTTCAATGCCCAGTACCAAAAAACAAAACAAAACAAAGCATTTATTAGTTTTATATGTTTCATTTACATTGAACTGCACATATTTAAAGTCTACCATTTGAAGATTTTAAAATACGCATGCACCCATGAAACCACCCCCACAAAGTGAGAAATGAGCTCATTGCCTCAAAAGGTTTTTTTTTTTTTTTTTATTTGTTTGTTTGGTGCTAGAGTTTGAACCCAGGGTGTCCGGCATGCTAAGAATGTGCTCTACCACTGAGCCACATTTGCAATCACTCCTCCCTCAATATTTTCTTAGATCATCTTGCTTCTCACTGAACTCTTTCCCCAATCTAGAATCCACTAAGCTGCTTTCTGACACAATAGATTAGTTTGCGTGATCTATAGTTTTACACAATTGCAAAAGTACATACAATATGATTTTTGTGTGATTTCTTTCAGTCAGTTTAATTATTTTCAGATTTATTCATTTTGTTATGTGGAGCCATAATTCTTTATTTTGGTTACTGAATTGCTGTCTGTTGAATTCATATAAAATAGCATGTTTACTCATTCACCTCTTGATGGATATTCTGATTGTTTGTAGTTTGGAGCTATTACAAATAAATCTGTTATGGATATCCATGTACAAATTTTTCTATGAACACATAGCTTGCTTCTGATAAATAAATAGAAATAGAATGGCTAGATTGTACGGCAGGTGTATGTCTAGCTGCCAAGCTATTTTTCTAAAGTGGTTGTACTATGTTATATCAGTATTGCCACATTTTTGTGACAGTTGGTATGATCAATCATTTCATTTTTATCTAACAGGCAAATGATAGTATTTGGTTATTTTGCATTTCTGAGATGGTTATTGTTGTTTATCAGCCTTTCATGTACTTATTAGCCATTCTTTTGTCTTATTTGGTGAAGTGTTTGTTCAAATTATTTTTCTATTTGTCTCAGAGGTCTTATGACTCTCAAGTTCACTAACTCCCTAGAAGGATTCACAAGACTCAGTAGTAATATTTACAGAAAAAGTATACACTATCAGTGACAGAAAAGCCATATTTATCGAGTAGAGTCCTGAGTAGTCAGGCAGAGACTACCAAATCCTGTCCAATCAGGGATCTCATAAGATATATACTTTTTCTCTGGCAAGGAACTAGGACATATTATGTGAAGGCCCTCTGGATAGGAAAACCCATTCAGGATCTGGACTTTTCATAGAAGGCTGGCCACATAGCACAGGCTGCTATCCAACTAGCTATGGCAACTACAACTCAAGACCCCAGCAGTGAAACCAGGTACATAGCATCAGTTTTGATGTTTGGGCAAAGAAAACTGGATAAGATAGTATAATACTGTCCATGGCTCTAGTTGTATACAATACAGTCCTCAATCATTAACATAAAGACCCATCTAGGCCAGATGTGGTGGCACATGTTGGTAATCCCAGCACTCTGAGACCAGCCTTAGCAAGATTGTGTCTCAAAATTAAAAAGTTTAACCAAACTGGGGATGCAGTTAACTGCAAAGGTGCAAAGGCTCTGGGTTCAATCCCCAGTGTGAAATTTTCAAGTACCATATTCCCAAAGGTTGTCCAGGGATCAATAATGGCTGCAAGCTCTCTTAGAGGTGTATAAGGAGTAAACAACAAGACTTACTATGTTAGTTCTTTTCTCACACCCATTTTATTACTTTTTTGTTTACTTTTTATTGCGTGTTAGTTCTTCATCAAATATACAAGGTGTGACTGATAATTATAGTGAATATTTAAAATTTTAAAAATTTATTATAACAAAAGACACATTGCCATTAAGATGTACATATATATACACACGCGC
>NW_022900951.1:73462478-73467791 GCF_012274545.1 Fukomys damarensis
CAGTCATTAATTATATGAGTGATAATTGAAGCCAATGGCATGGGTGATAATGCCTAGGGAATATTTTTTTTTAATTTTTATTTTTATTAGTGCAAGTTTGCAGTACATAATGATTACATTCATTGTAGGAGTTGAAACATGTACATAATTCTCAATTCTTCTTCTTTTTTTGAGACAGGGTGCCGACCTGGAATTCACTATGTAGCCCAGGCTGGTCTCAAACTCACAGCGATCCTCCTGCCTCAGCCTCAATTCTCAGTTCTTTTTTCATCTCCTCCCCAACCGCACCACATCTTGGTTAAGTTTAGGGAATATTTAAAGAATGAAGAAAAAAGGAAAATAAACAACAAATCCCTGAAAGACACCATAATTTAAGAAGGAGGCAGAAAGAATCAATTTTTACAATGCATGGTAAGTAAACAATAATGGTAAACATCAGATACTCCAGTGACTCAAAATGAGAAGGTTCAACTTTGTGAAGACATATTATCATCAAATTTTACTTTGGTTTGGATACTGAAGGTTGTGCAGGAGTGTTCCAATGGAATGAGAGACCTAAAAAAGCAGAGAAACCTGTTTTTACAAAGAAAACGGATGACATCAAATAAGACTCTCTCAACCATCCTTCATGCCCCCTTCCCATGTTCACATTCACAGCAGTGTTCATCAAATGGTGGTCAATAGTTCAGCGGCATAAGCATCATGTGCAGTTTTTATAAAAATGAAATCATTGGTTAAATTTTGTACACAATAATTTAAGATGTGAACATGGAGTGGAGACAAAAGACTTTGAAGTTGATGATGTCAAAGAATTGTGACCTTCAAATTGCAAGTTTTAGCCGGAGAACAGTGAGAAAGCTGGGGGGACAGAAAGGTTATGTAAGAGCATAACAGACTCAATCAGTTTTCCCTCATTAAAAAGGACAAATGAACCAAAATATGTTTTGTTTTGGTTTTTTGGTACCAGGGATTGAACTCAGGACTTGCACTTGTGAGGCAGGCATGGGCACCACTAACTAACTCCCCACCCTACCCCTTTTTGTTATGGGGATAAAACTCAGGAGGAACCAAAACAGACCAAGACAGGGGTAGTCTTTCTCTTGGCTAGTCCCAAGGCAACCAGGCAGTACATGCAGTCACCTTAGTGAAAAAGAAATCAACACTTGATTTGATTGATTTGACACTTCATGTGCCCATTTAAACAACCACACACTCAAAAATAACCTTAATTTTGTTTTCACTTTTCAGCTGGTTATCTGACACATTCTCAGCCTTTCCCTAATGAACTGCTTTTACCTGAAGTCACTAAATAGTCCTTCCTTTTTTAAGTAATGCTGGGATAAAAATTTCCTTGTTCTTGTAATTTCATGCTAAAAAGAAATCTGCTGTTAAGCAAAATAAAATGTTTACATGTATGTCTTCATAAAAAGATAGATAACCATAAGTTTGGAAATTTATTATTTCAAGTAGATTATCAACTAGATTACCATGAACATTAACTCACTTGTGTCTTTATGGAATACCAGGGCTATACTCTCAAACTAAATCTGATAACCTATGAATATTCTACTATGGCTAAAAAGATTCTTTCTGTGAGAAATCTGCTAGTGTGTTTTGTAAATTATGGTGTCAAAGCAGCTATCTACATGGCTTTCCGGAGTTGGGTACATCTTGCTATTGAACTTTAAGATTGTAGCTTATTACTTTGTTTTTTGGAAAAGCTATATCTATTTCTATTAATTCCTTGTAACTTTTCTTTTAAAAACATCAAAGAAAACAACTGCCTCCTTTGACAAAAACACTATACCAAGCTCTTTCCTATGATAAAATTAATTTAATTCAGATTTGAAAATTAAACATGAAGAATAATACAATACAGAATAGAACTAGCCCTTTGTGCGTTTAATAAATGCATTGGTGATTCATGGTTTTCTAATATAAATATCCTGTCCCACACGTTGTGCGAGCAAGTAAGTAATGTATGAAGAGCAAATGATGGTCCCCAGCTAAACAGAAATTTGAAGTTTCTTTAGGAAGTATAAGAAGTGTGAAGGGGAAATAAACTGTCACTTTTGCTGTGATTACTCTACCCAGGAGCTGAGAGATAGTGTTGTTAAAGAAAAAGAAAAACAAACAAACAAACCCAGGAAACCCAGAGAGAGGAGAGGCAGAGAATAAGAGACCATCAATATGTGTGAAAATTTCTATAAGGGAAAGAAACTAAAGAAACGAAACAGTGGGTCATTATAGAATTGCATTTTCGGCAGTGTGTTTATTCTCAAAGGACCATAACATTTGTTTTTTGTAAAAAAGTCCTATACTTACCCAAACAATCTTTTATTACTTTTATGAATTTGCTAGCTATTTTATTAGTTGCTAAGGCTACCGTGACAAAGCACCATGGACTAGGTGGTTTATACATCAATCTATTTTCTCAGTTCTGGAGGCTGCAAGTGTGAGGTCAAGGTGTCATTAGGATCGGTTTGGTTCCTTCTGAGGTCTCCTTGACTCACAAGCGACTGCCTTCTCCTTGTGTCTTCAATTAATATTTTTTCTGTGTGTCTGTCGTAATCTCCTCATCTTACAAGAACACCAGTCATACTGGATTAGAGTCCTATGATCTCATTTTAATTTAATTACATCTATTTTCAAATACAGTCACATTCTGAGATAACAGGGGTTAGGACTTCAACATATGAATGTGGGGGTGAGAGTCACTATTTCAGATTTCCACATATATTAATGCCAGAAAATTGCCTATAAATATACATCATCTACCATAAAAGTTAAAAATCAGATTTTTTGGCAGAATCTGGCAGACGGTGAGTTAACTATCATAAAGGTCTTATCCACCTGGGGAATCAACATCCATTTACTCAATGCCTATTTTACGTAAAATATTAGAGCTTATTATTCTTGAGACTTAATTTATTCATCTGTTTAGTTTTGTCCCTTAAGTCTTCAAACTCATCGGACACAGATATTTTTAAAAAACCTTCTAAAATGCTGCATTTATATTTGTAAAACATTTTTAGTGGAAATATGTTAATTTTTGTCATAAAAACATATCAGTGACCTTGCAGACAATGCTTTCTGAATTAAAAATCATCTTAATAGAATACTATAAACTGAGCCATCATTAAACAGACGATTACATATAAAAGAATTCAGAAATCCAAGGACAATTAAAAAAATTATACATGACTTGTTTGCCAAGAGACAGAACAATACATAAGAAACAGAGTAAAAAAGTGGTGCTATAACATAATTCATTATCAAGTACTATATCACTTAGATAGCAGTTATATATCTTATTAAATTTCTCCTGAAAATATGATACACTTCAAAAAGCATTCAGTTCATTTTAAATTATGTTTCATAATGCCATCATTTTTCCTGATAACCAAGGATAAATTTATCACAAATTTCTACATACACCAGTGATTCTTCATTTCAGTACTCCTTTCTCTTTGCTTTTTCATAGATACTATTAGAAGCAGAAAGAGAGGTTTTAGGCCTGTAAATGCCTCTAAGCAAAGACAAGAGAATCCTCCTTGGAGTTGAGTATTCAAAATGGTATTCTGGTTGTATCAAACAATGAGAAATCTGCCATGACACATGCTAATAACTTAAGGACAAAGTACCCAAGGATTAATAAGCTTATTTCATAAAGTTATCAACTTTTGCTTCCTATAGGTTTCTTCTTGCTCAGTTTTCTTGGAAAAAATACATAGCTATATAATTTAGCTTTGAAATATATAAAATGAGAAAGTTGAACTTTGAAGCATCTGAGATTTTACACTATGTAATAAGTTACCCACAGTTTCATAGATGCTGGCAGAAGACACAGTACTCCAGGGTTAGAGGTAAAGAACAGTGTGTTAACATCAGCAATAAGAGTAGCCACAGTATCAGAGATTGTATCAGTCCCTGAGGCCCAGTTCCCATGGGATCCTGCAAACAAGACTAGAAGATATCTTCCTGTACAGTAGGGTATATTATGACAGGAATCCTGAATTTATCATTTATAATAGGTGATAAGCTCTAGAGTGATATACTAGCTCAGTTTTTCATGGCTGTTCAATGTATCTTCTTTTAAAAACTAAGGTATAATTTATACTACATAACCCTTTGAAAATGTACATTGAATTTTGTATATATGCACAAAATTGTACAACGATCATCACTCAATAATTCCCGAAGATTTTCTATTATCTAAAAAATAAACCTTATACTCATTAATTTCCCCTTCTCCTGAACCCCTGGGGATCACCGATCTCCTTTGTCCCTATGAATTTGCCTATTCTGGACATTTCACATAAATGATAGCTTACAATATGTGGCTTTTTGTGACTAGCTTCTTTCACTTAGCATAACGTTTTCCAGGTTCACCTATTGTAACATGAATCAGTTCTTCATTTTTTATAGCAGGATAATATTTCACTGTGTGAGTCTACCACATTTTGTTTGTCCATTCATAAAATGATGGACATTTGGGTTGCTTCCCTCTTTTAGTAACTATAAATAAAAGTAATATAAACATTCATATATAAGTTTTATGAAGGCATTTGTTTTCTATTCTCTTGAATAATATAACTAAGAGTGGGATTTCTGGGTCCTGTGGAACACTATGTTTAACTCTGTTTTTATTCATTCAGTTTATTGGCACATTTAAGTTATACACTATGATGACATTCATCATTGGGAATTTGTACCTTTACGTGATGTATCTTAATTCTTATTTTTTCCCCATTCCCCTGCCCTACCTTCAACTTCACCACACCTCCCTATTTACAAAGACTTTGTTTCCATTTTTTCCTTTTCTCATATTTATTCCTTTCCCTTCTTTCCTTTCTCCTTCCTATCCCTCCCACTTTCCCTTCCCATTTGGATCTTTTCTCAAAACTGCTATACCATTTTATATTCTTACTACCTGTTTATGAAGAATCCAATTTCTCCAACTCTTGTCAACACTTATTTCTTTTCTTCTTGCTTATAGTTATTATGATGGGATGTAAAGTAGTACCTCATTTAGGTTTTGATTTGCATCTTTCTTATGATTAATGATATTGAATGTCTCATATTTTTGGTCATTTCTGTATCTTCTTTTAAGAAATAGCTATTCAAATCCTTTGTCATTTTTTTTAACACAGGATTGTCTTTTGATTTTTTTTAATTGTTGAGTTGTGAGCTAGGCACACTGGTGCTCACCTATAATCACAGCACTTGGGAATCTGAGGCAAGAGTATCACAGGTTTGAGCCTAGCCTGGGCAACTTAGTAAAAAGTGGAAGGAGAGGGAGAGGGAGAGGGA
>NW_022900951.1:73468001-73469358 GCF_012274545.1 Fukomys damarensis
GAGGAGGAGGAGGAGGAAAGGGATAGGGATGTAGCTCAGTGCAAATGCCCTGGGTTCAGTATCCAATAATCCAAAAAATTGTTTATTGTTGAGTTTAAGAGATTTGTGTATGTACTAGATACTAGACACCTATCAGATAAATCAGATACGTAGTTTACAAATATATTCTGTGTATTGTCTTTTCACTTTTTTACCAGTGTTCACTGAAAACACAGAAGTAATTTTGATGAATTTATCTATTTTTTGGTTCCTTCACCTTTTGATGTCATATATAAGAAACCAAGATCAGGAATGTCTATATTTTCTTTTAAGAAAATTTAGCCTTAGGCTTTTCATTTAGGCCTTTGATCCATTTTGAATTATTTTATTTATGAGTATGAAATAATGGTTTATCTTCATTTCTTTCATGTGTAGCTATAGTTGATTCAGCAGTGAAAACACTTTTCCCATTCAATATTTCCCTTGTCAAAAATCAGTTGATCATAGCCTGGCATGGTGGCACATGCCAGTAATCACAGTACTAGGGAAAATGAGGCTGCAGGACGACTGTGAGTTCAACGCCAGCCTGAATTACACAATGAGATGCTGTCTCAAAAACAAAAAAAGTCAATTGACCTAAGGTCAGAATACTATAAGGATATCAACATGGCTATGTGTTTTGTGGTACAATTCACAATATTCAAGATATGGAAGTCTAGATGCCTGTGAGTAGATGAATGGATAAAGAAAATACTACATATTCACACAGTGGAGTATCATTTGGCCATAATGAAGAATGGATTATGTCATTTGCAAGAAAATGGATGGATTTGAAAATGATAACGTTAAGTAAAATGAGCCAGACTCAGACAAGTGACACAAATTTTCCCTCATATGTGCAATTTTAAAAATGCCTGAAAAATAGACATCAAATATATGACATCAAGTACACAAAAAGGAACAAAAGATAGATAAATTCAACTTCATCAAATTACTTGTGTTTTCAGTGAACACTGTTATTAGACAAGAGGAAAGAAATAGGGAAAGGGTTTAGGGGATGTAAGGGAGCAGAATGGAAGGGAGGATATGATCAAAATATAATACATACATGTATGAAAATGCCACAAACCGCAATGAAACCTTTGGTTAAACTAATATGCACTAACAAAAAATATTAATTGACCAAGGTGATTGGTTTATTTTTTATTTATCTTTTATGACATTACCACACAGTCTTGATTACTAAAGCTTTATACTACATGCTAAAATCAAGAAGTTGGAAAAATTCTGCCCTCTTCTCATGCTTCTATTCAATGTTGTTCCAGTTGTTTTGTTGTTGTTGTTGTTGTTTGTTTTTTGTGTTTTTTTTTTTTTTTTT
>NW_022900951.1:73471456-73472611 GCF_012274545.1 Fukomys damarensis
TTTTTGAGATAGGGTCTCACTATGTAATTGACACTGACCTGGAACTCAGTATGTAGCCCAGGCTGGTCTCGAAATCACAGTGATCCTCCTGCCTCAGCCTCCCAAGTGCTGGGATTGCAGGCGTACGCCACCATGCCTGGCTGTTCCAGTTGTTCCACCTTGTGCTATATAGCATAAAAAAGGAGTGAAATGCAACCATATCACAAATAATGAAGTACATCTGTCTCTTTTTTTTTCTGTAGAAGACACAATTTTCTGCATAGAAAATCCAGTAATATCTACAAAGAAGCTACTAGAATTCTAAGTGAGTTTAGCAAAGTTGCAAGAATCAAAATAAATATGTGAAAGTCAATTGTATTTCTACTTTCTAGCAATGAACAATCAGAAAGTAAAATTTTTTACAATACTGTTTCACAGTAGTATAAAACTACAAAATGGGAATAAATATACAATAGAAACCTTATACTGAAAACAGAAAATATTGTTGATGGAAATTAGAAAAGACCTAAATTTAAAAAAAGTAACATTTTCAGAGATTGAAGGACTAAGTTTTGCAATAATGCCAATTCTTCCCAAATTGTTATGTAGGATCAGGATCAATCTATTTCTGGCCAAAGTCCCAGAAGAAAAGCTATATCACTACCAGCTTTCAAAACTTATTTTTAAGTATAGTAATTGGGACTGGTGTCAATTCAAGTCATATAGGTTGTATGAAACGTGAGCTTCTGGAAGCTGTGGTCATGTACTTGGCCCCAGACCACCCGGGTTGCGGCCAGAACCTCAGCCTGGACCATCCACATTTCCACTCAGGAGCTGCAAGACACTGTGGCCAAGAAGGAAATTGGGGAGAAGCCTCCTCCAAGCTAAAGCAGGTTCAACATTTACTCTCCAGTTCCAGGACAGGAGAGCTCTCTGTGGTGGGCAGGAAAAAAATTTGAAGAGATCCAGATTGCACACATTAAAGTGACCTGCAATGACACACAGATTCAGGTAGTCTTTTCCATTATGGTTCCCCCTGCCCACACTTCCTGTGGCACGAAAGAGGTTTGGCCAGAAAGGCCCGGATTTTAGGATAACAAATAAACAAAGATGTTCAACATCATTTGCCATTCAAAACTATAAATAAAATCACAAGGAGATACTGCCATACATCTA
>NW_022900951.1:73472857-73508199 GCF_012274545.1 Fukomys damarensis
CCTAAGTGCGATCCCCGGTACCAAAAAAAAAAAAAAAGATCTCAAATGTTGCCAAGGATGCAGAACCAGAACATACGCTTCTGGTGGGAATTTAAAATGATGCAAACTCTTTTTATAAAACACTTTGGCAGTTTCTTTAAAAATTAAACATATACCTAGCATATGATCCAACCACACTTCTAGGTACTTTCTCAAAAGAAATGAAAACCTACAAATACAGAAAGACGTATGTAAATATTCCTTCCTTCATTATTTTATTTCTTTCTTGACTCCTTCTGTCTCTCTCTGTTCCTCTTTCTTTACCACCTTTTTCTTTCTTTCTTCTGTTTCAGTAATAGCACCAGACTCAAATATTTATCAACAAGTGAATGAATAAAATAAGTTATGGTAACAAAAAAGAGGGGGTGGGGATAAGGGTATAGCTCATTGGTAGAGCACTTGCCTAGCATTGGTAAGCCCAGGGTTTGTTCCCCAGCACAGAAAGAACAAAAACAACAAAACTGGTATATCCATAAAATGGAATACTATTCAGTAGTAAAAATGCAAGAGCATAGATGAATCTCACAATAATTATGCTGAATAAAATAAGCCAGTAAAAGAGAAGTACATGTCATATGATTAAATTTATACAAGGTTGTATACAATGTAAACAAATCTGTAGTGATGGAAAGTAGATCAGTGTTTGCCTGGAGACAAAACTTGAGTGGGAGGCAGAAGGGGTACAAGGAAACTTTGGGGGCAATGGATATGTTTTTTATTGACTAAAGCAATGTTTGTATAAGATTATATACATATGTTAAATTTTACCAAATTGTACACTTTAATATATTCAGCTTATTGTGTGTCAATTATATTTTGAAAAGGAGTTCAGGCAATTACACATAACCTCAAGGAATAATAATAGTAGTTAACATTTATTGAGCACTTATTATGTGACAAGCACTGTACTAAACATTTTACACTCAATTAATTTTTCCAACAAAGTAAGCTATGATAGTAGCATTCTTCATAATTCCATTTTATTTATGAGGAAATGAAGGCACAGTAAAGATCAATTACTTGGGCAAGGTCAGAAAGGCTGGAGTAAATTATATCATATACTTCCTCTCACACCATAATAGCTAAAATGTATTTGTTAAACACTTTTTAAGTATCACTTGACATGCACTGTCTCATTTAATCCTAATAAATCCCATGAAGTAGGTACTGTACTATATTAGACATTAAGAAATACATGGAATCAAGTAGCATGACCAAAATTATACAGAGTGGAGGAGCAGAGATTTGAATCAAGGAGCTTTATCCACCGGGCATGTCCCAGTGGAAAATAGGCAGAAAGTTTCTTCTCTGTTTAGAAGCTGAGAAGATAGAACTGATCCTTGCTCAACCAGACAGAACATTACTTGTATGATGGTGAACATGGATATTTGCTACCTGGATCCCTCACTGCCTTGACTGACTTGCCAAACTGGATACTTAATACACTAGCTACAGCTTGTTTTTCAATGGACTCTGCTAATCCTATCAACCTGAATGACTACCTCCTTGCTCTTTCTCACCATCCCAAGTCAAACAAGACAGATGTGTTGCTTCCCAGGTTCTTGATTTTGAATACTTGCGTCTCTATAGTCCTAGATAGTTTCCTCTCATAGACTCTGTGTAATACATATTAAAAAAAAGCCTCCTAACCAGTATATCTGAAATATGACAAAGACTAGTTCACAGGCGATCTTAGTCAAATTTAAATGTATCACTTTCTTATGAATCTATGGATTTCTGTTGGTGTGATAAATTCTGTGCTCACTTGAAGGGGCTGTGAATTTGGAGTAAGGCAGTTTCATAGGTGATATTCCCTGCTGAAATACCAAGGACCCAGATTACATGAAATGCCTTGTTTCTTTGAAGCGCCCATTGAGATAATTATGCAACATTAACGTTGTTATGTGTATCTCTTTTTCTTGACCTCATTCCTGCCTCAGAGATGCTTGTTCTCTCAGTGGTGTCTGGAGGATTAGTACTCCCCTAACCCATCAAAAGCAGTTGACTCATCTTTTCCTTTGTTTATCTACCTCTGTGGTGCATTGTTCCATTCCTGACAGCTTCTGCTGCTTTGGATTTTATCCAGCTCTTATTTCATCTACCCCTGACTCTGGTTCTCCCTCTTCACTCAATATGGGGCTCCCCATTCTTTCTCATTTATTGCTGCATTTTACATTTGCGGTTTAGCACTTTTTAAACATCTGCATAAAGCTGTTATCCTTGGGAAGATAGAGTGGTGCCATTTTAGCAAACTACTCCTGCAGATTTCCCCTCCTTAATTCAATCCACATCCATCATTTGTGTCTTATTTTTCTCTCCTTTCTGTTCTATAACTCTCCTGTTCGTGACTCATTTGCTAAAGATTTTTGAATGTATTTCCAAAGTGTAGCTTACTGTTAAAATTAAGCTAGTTCAGCTTTCCAGAAGTAACAGAGAGAAAGAGTAAATTTAGAAAGTGAAAGGCAATCTATTCCTGAAAACCAAAATGAATATGGCCTCTCATATTCCTATTCTCTGTCATTATTAAAGTGCACATGCTGATACATGTATATAATAATATGGTAAATTAAGGACGATCTATGTGTGTATCTATTCATGAACTTTGTGAATGCCTTTTAATATATAAGCATGTGTCTAAGCAATCCTTAACTTAGTAAATAATTTGCATGTTAGAGCAGTCTTCCAGCACACAAATAAAATTATGGCAGTCAGTCCACTTTCTAATACTTTCTTAGCATTGCTTACCCTGCTGCTAATTTGAAATTGGCTCCTTGAATTTGAGAATAGCTCTGCCCTGTGTCAAATCATAGGCCGACACCAGGACAGAGTTTGTGGAACAGAAAGTAGGGGTTAGGATTACTACATGTGGCATAAAGGGGAGAATAATGAGCTAAATTGAGTAAAGGAGAGAAGGGAGGAGAGGGGGAAGGGGACGAATAAAAAAGAGATACACATAGTGTCAAGAGTGAGTACCCTCTATGAAGAAATAAGATTACTTTTCTGGATTGGCTAGTGCACTATCTCTGAAAGCAATCCCAAAATTGGAATTCTAAGTAATAAGTTTATTTTAAGGAGGGTTTAGTTTTCCAAAGATACATTGTTTCTTAAAGGAAGCAAACCCTTCCTTGGTTTTCTGATTTCTGTCATCAAACACCTCATCCTTTTGGACTTTGCTGCTGGTTACATCTCTTTAATGTACAGCTTATTTGGTATTGCTTCCCATCCTATGTGTCTTATCATTGACTCTCTTTCTCTCTCTCTCTCTCTCTCTCTCTCTCTCTCTCTCTCTCTCTCTCTCTAGCTGGCCTCAAACTTGGACTGAAGCGATCCTTTTGCCTCAGCTTCCCAAACAGCTGGAACTACATTTACTTCCTATAGTGCCCACTTTACCTATTTGAATTTTTTTCTCATCACCCAGCCTCCCAATATCAAAAAAGTGGAGACCATAATGTTAAGTAAAGTAAATTAGAAACACAATCTTAAATACTGCATGGTTTCTCTTATATGAGAAACCCAAATTATGAATAAAGAGCCAAATAAAAGATAGATAATAGGAAGTGGGGAGATAGATCCTTTTAAAATGGGAAGGGCTCGAGAGATGGTGGGAGGGGAAATGGAGTTGAGGGAAAGAGAATGAAAAAAAAAAAGAATTAAGACTGTTATATATATGTATCAACTCCACACAAGGAATGTAAACATGTACTACACACACATACTAATAAAAAAAATTCTCCATTCATGTTTCTCCGGCAACTCCGTAGACTTCAGAATAAATTCAAAATTCAGGATGGCATTGGAAGTCTTTCTGATTTGGCCCCTCTTCTTTCCCAGCTTTATTTTCCTCTATGCAATCACAAGACTTACTTTTCAGCCTATTAGGCCATTTCTATAACTCAGCCCATATTTTTCTTTTTTACATTGTTGTCTACCTCAAGTGTCACCCCAACATTTTGGATCCTACTTATTTTTAAAGGCCTACAAAACCATCCCAATTCTCTTTCTCCTATAGGCTTCTGTAACACTCTTCTGCAGTAATCTGTGTGCTTGTCAATTTCCATGACTAGGTACCAAGACTACTGAGGTCATAAATCATGTATCATTCTCTTAGCCTTGACACATTGCCTCGGACATGGTTAGTACCCAGCATTTGTTAATATAATATTATTTAATTAAAATTATGTGTAAGTTTTAATGTGCTAGATAAAATTTGATTGCTCTATAATTCTATATCATATGTAATCATCAAAAATAGTTTATAAAAGGAAAAAAAAGCAATCCTCTATTAACAGTTCTACATTGTCATAGGGCCATACCTACATATGTGGCTTGAAATAAAAAAGCATGATTCTGTGGATTTAGAATCAAATTCACCCTCTGAGCCTTTGAATTTGGCCACTACTAAAGCCAAGTTTGGGAGGTTTTTTAATCATGTGAAGCAACAATGTGGTGTCATTAAAGGATGAAAATTTTATCCAGATCAGGCTTGGTTAGTAGGGTTTAAAGGCAGGTCTGCCTTCGTACAATATCAAGGCACCAGGTGAAGCAGCTGATGCTGATGAAATGGTTCAAGTCAGCCTTTCTCTTTTGAAAGCAGCACAGGCAATGTTAGATGGCTAGTTAAAAAAAAAAGAAATAAAAGAAGTAGCAAAGTAGTTATCTTGCTCTCTCTTTCCCAGGAAATCATCCAGTGACTAAAAGTCTTTCCCCAAATTTGTCCTAAAACGTTGCATGCTGGGATGGGGATGTAGCTCAGTGGTAGAGTACTTGCCCAGCATATACAAGGTTCTGGGTTTGACCCTCAGCAACACACACATGCACACACACACTCTTTTCTACAAAGAAGTCCTTCAGAAAGAATTTGATGCTGTTGTAAATGTACATTTTAGCTTTTAATATGTTGACATGGAAGACTTAAAAACAAGTAAGACTTATGTATATATTCCCTGCTCTTGTAATATATAAAATACAATTTATGTTATTGGTTTCTAGGTTTCTCTGTTAAATCAATTTACATAAACTCTCAAGAGCTATTCTGGTACATAATGTATACTTGACAATATATGGTGTTTGTGGTCATTTCTATGAAATGTCAGATTATCAGGCCCTGGGTCAGAATTCTTCTATTACATCATTATGTAGGAAAATCAAACCCCAAGTCTCCCACTTTTGCCATGTGAGGTACAGGCAAGATTGGTGTTCATGTTAGAAGGTCAACTCTCTGGAATTATAAGTAGGTATATGTTTACCACTGACTGCATGCACAGCAGGGGAGGGGGCTTAAACAACTGACTTGTATCTGGAAACAGATAGGTAATAATGAGCAATTAAAAATTGGTGTGGAATTGCTGGGCATGGTGGCACACGACTGTAATCCCAGAACTAGGGAGGCTGAGGTAGGAGAATCCCTGTGAGTTAGAGACCAGCCTGGACTACATAGTGAGTTCCAGGTCAGTCTCAACTACATAGTGAGACCCTGTCTCAAAAAACAAAAACAAAAAATGGTGTAAAATGGATAAACCTTGAGAAAAATATTTATAGTGAAAGAAGCCAGTCAGTGACAAAAGACCATCAACTGCATGATTCCATTTATATGAAATGTCCAGGATATGTAAATCTATAGAGACATGAAGTAGATTAGTAATTAGTTGGGCTGGGAATGGGTGGTATGAGGGGACTGAGGGAAATGATAACAAGGAGTGAAATTTTTCTTTCTGGATGATGAAAATATTATCAAATTGACTGTGTTCATAGTAATACAATTTAAAAAAACACTGAATTGGATATATTAAGAGTAGGTTGTATGATATGTGAATTATATTTCAATGAATATGTTAAATTTGATGTAAGAGAATATATAAGAAACAAATAAATCTGTTTTTAGACTTGCATGTTGATGTCCAGATATAAAAATGTCTTTATTATTTACAGATGTTCAACATGCATTCCTTAATTTTCCTTGATATTTTTGAAAAGGTCACAAAATAACCACAAAACACAAAAGGAAAGGAGATAATAGTTTTTAATTGTAAAATTTGAGTCCTGCTTTGGAACTGTTTACATTGATATTTTTAAAAGTCTATAGTTTGTAAAATAAGTAGTGTCCCTAAAAAATCACTGTATGTTTCTCTGATGAACATAATTAAACAAGAAATTCAAAAGCTTTTCTTTTACTGTTCATTACTACCCCTATGTTTTAGTAATTTATACATTGGACAATTACAACTCATGACCTGTTAGGCCATTCCTAAAAATCACTTTGCGGCTTTGTTTAATGTAGAATAGAAGCACATTTTCCAGATAAAATTTAAAGGGGTGGCTTTCAGCACAGTCTAGAAAACCAGAATCTGGGGACTCTGAGACATGACACTTTCCCTAAGAGAGAAATTGGCACTATTGTCTCCTGGACAAATTTTCATGGGGCTATGCTGTAGCAGACTGGCTCGCTGTCTCCAAACCCTATAATCAGCACACCTAAACCATTAACCTTTACCTCCAAGTGAATGACCATTACTGCTTATTATTGTTTTCAGGTCTTTTCTTATTGTTGTTCCTTTCTTCCACTGGGACCAGGATTGTTCCTAGTCACAGAGGATTTAAGAAGCAGTATTTCAGTAGTTTTCCGGCATAGCCTCAAGCAGACATATGACTGTTGGGCCTACTCTGATCTCACAGATTAGTTGAAGTAATTGGGTATTTTGGGTACCTGTTTCATTTCCCTGTGTCTGCCTGCTTTTCATGGACTTTGTCTGATACCTAGTTCGTTTAAGACCAATGCTCTGCTTTGCTCAGTACTTGTCTTGCAAGTCCTTTTAAGGGACTAGTAATTTGCTCTTAATCCCAATTCCCGTGACTGGATTTTCTGAATTGTAATTTTCAGTGTGCTTGCTACATAGAGTATGTGGCTAACAACAAACTAGATGTCATAGAGATTTTTTAAAAAGTGCCAGACATTCTGCTATAATGCTATATTTGTCTTTCTGAAGGATCTCTCATTCTGCAAAAGCCTAGCAGCCTTTTATCTTTCTGTCCTTCCAGGGGTGGCTTTTACATACTGATTGGTGCTATATTGAGGAGAAGCCAGAGGGAAAGACTGCAAGGTCACTGTATCTAAAGTACATCTTTGATACTCCAACTGATGGGGGTAGCCTCCTTTATTCTTCAGCATCAGAGAAAAGATGTCTCTCCATCTACAAGCCTATCTGTGTGTACCAGGGAGGCAAAACTCAAGGAACAAGATGAAGTGAGATCAGTGGTAATTGGTGAGATGCTTGCTTCATAGTCCATGGACAAAGTGTTCTGACTTGAGAGCAGTGGCCCCTTTCCTGTGTTAGCTTTCAAGAGAGGCCACCTTGATGCCTGAAGAAAAGGTTTCAAATTTTTTTCTTGTTTTTGGTAAACTACATTAAGTGGAGCAAAATGTTAATAAGTCAAACATCAAGAATTAAGGCAAGCTAAGATAACCATAACAAAGTCAAATGTAAGCCAGATTAGGGACTAACTTTTTCACTTTTTTGTAGAAGAGATTACCGATCATCTCACAGGTATCTTTAATTGAATATTAAATAAGGCAAATATGGCCTGAAGATGGTGAAACCCAACCTTACATTCTAAATAATATCAATCTATTTTTGGGTTTATTTATATACTCCAAACAGTAATCATTCATTTATATTAGAGTGCTCTCCCGAATCCCACTATTCACTTTTTAAACAATAATAAGGAAGTATACAAGTAGGGTCCTTCAAGATCTGGAACCTCGTCATTCGTTCTGTTTCTTCTTTTGCTCACAAGCTCTCCACGCCTCAGTTTCATAACCAAACAGTCTTTCCATACGCTATCATCATGTCTGTTGTCTAGAATGCTCATTTGTCTATATTCTAATCACCCGATGCATTTTTGTTGAATACACTACCCAATAGCCTGAAAGCTCCACGAGAGCAAACTACTTCTGTCTTTGTTCACTACTGTACTCAAAATATCTAGTGCTAGTAGGCAGCCAACAAATACTTAAGAGTCTTTAAACAGAAGTTTCAACAGGCGCCCACCTATACTCCCAGCACTCAGGAATTGAGGCAGGAGGACTGTTGCAAGTTTCAAGTCAGCCTGGGATACATAGTGAGTTCAAGTCCAGCCTAAACTACACAGGGAGACCCTGTCTCAAAACCAACCAACCAAGAAACAAACAGAAATTTAGCACTTAGCTTAAACTTGGTCTTCTTTGGGAAGGAATCTCAGAGCTTCTGACACTTGGTTAGTTACTTCTCTCATGTGCTCCATGGGCTTACCTGTCTCTTCCAGTAGGCTGAGATTCTGATGGACAGAAAATCTAAAATCTTCATCCTGCTAATGCAAAAAAAACCTTTGTAAATCATCTGGCCTACTCTAAGTAGCTCAAGAAATGTCTACTGAGCAGATTATTGAGCAATATGTGAACTTGGAAAGACCCTTACCTGCACCCACACCCACATCTCTCATACAGAAATTACATGAAAGCATTGGATAAACTGGTCATGTACTCAATATTTCAAGAGGGGTGACATCTAGATAAATTAAACCATGTGAGTAGCGCGTCAAATTCAAAATATACATAAAATTGTAAGTGAAAGAGGAACTTAGCAAAGCAATTTGGGCTCCTCAAGTATTCCTTCTTCCTCGTTGTCCTTGGGTAGTTTACCATTTAAGGGATACAGGAGCCATGCCTGTATGATTAAAAATCAATTTAACGACAAAGATGAAGCTGGGATTAAAACTGTTTTAAGATAGCTACTGTTCTTTCACTGTACGGTTCAAGTTTTTTTTTCAGCTTTAATTGAGTTTATTGGCACATTTTTAGGGATACAGTACAGTTACATTCATTGTTGGGATCTTGTACCTCTACATGACAGGTCTTGATTCTCATTTTTCCCCTTACCTCTGCCCTCCCTTCACCCCCTCCTTTTCTCCCCATCTACAAACATTTTATTTTCATCTTTTCATTCTCTCACATTTTTTTCTTTTCCCTTTTTACTCTTCCCCTACCCATCCCACCTTCCCTACACCTTTAGCTCCTTTCTTCCCATTTCTAAATGTCAGTAATCTTATTAGAATCTTATGCATTGTTGCAGAATATTCACACCAGGGAAACTATTTGGTATTTACACATGTGGGACTTATTTATTTCACTTAGGAGTATATCTTCAATATGTATCCATTTTCCTATGAATGAATCTATTCTCTCGCTCTTTATGGCTGAGTAATATTCCATTTTATAGAAAAACCACAACTTCTTTATCCAGTTTCCAACGGATGGGCAAATAGGTTGTTTCCAAGATTTAGCTATTACAAACTGTGCCGCTATAAACATGGGTGCACATACTTCTCTGTGATATGATTCTTTTAGTTCTCTTGGAAAGATACCCAACAGAGGGATGGCTGGGTCAAATGGAACCTCCAGTCCAAGCTCTTTGAGGTATCTCCATATTGATTTCCATAGTGGTTGCACTAGTCTGCACTCCCACCAACAATGGAGGAGGGTTCCTTTCTCCCCACAACCCCGCCAACATTTGTTATTGTGTGATTTCTTGATAGCAGCCATTCTTTGTGGGGTGAGGTGGAATCTCAGTGTTGTTTTCATCTGCATCTCTCGAATGACCAGTGATGTGGAACATTTTTTCAAATATTTTCTTGCTGCTTTTACTTCTTTGAGAAATGTCTGTTCATTTTGGATGCCCATTTTTGAATCGGGTCTTTATATTTGGGGGGACTGATTGTTTTGAGTTCTTTATATATCCTTGATAATAGTCCTTTGTCTGAGGAACAGTTGGTAAAAATTTTTTCCCACATTGTAGATTGTCTCTTAGTTCTGCTGATGGTTTGTTTTGAAGTACAGAAGCTTTTTAGTAAGATGAGATCCCAGTTGTTGATTCTATCTGCTAGTTCCCGTGCTACTGAAGATTTGTTCATAAAGTCTTTTCCTATACCAATGTCTTCCAGAGTTCTGCCTAACTTACCTTCCAGCAAGTTTAATGTTTCTGTTTTAATATTTAGATCTTTAATCCATTTGGATTTTAATTTAGTGCATGGCGAAAGATAAGGGTCTAATTTTTTCCCACCTATATCATTGTCAAATTTATCCTAACGTTCTTGGAAGAAATGTGTTCAGATACAAACTCAATTCAATATGATGATTTCAAGTTGAAGAGGTAAAGGGCAAAAGGAGTCCTAGCTTGCTATCTTCAGTAACAGGCATATGAACATGTATATGGTGTCTAAATTTATATTGTAGTAGCTTCGTTAGCTTATTCTGTAATTGGTGCTTCACTCAAATCCTGACCTGCTCCTCTAATGTTCTCTCTTGATTTTTGAGGGGCACCTTTGAAATAAGATGAAACAAATATAACATAGGCCTCTTCCTGAGAACAAAAAATCTTAGGGACAACTCAAGGACCCTGCTGCTGGAGCACAAAAACACCTAACACAATAGTTGTCTAGGGATTAACATGTCAAACAAAACTTTGACACACATGATCTTATTCACTCCCTACAACAATCCTAAACCTAAACTAGTTCAGGAAACTGAAAATAACACTCAATTCACTTGTAAACTATATCCGTACTTTGGTTAAAGAGTTTAACAACATCCACTGGATTAGGAGGTGGGTGCCTGCTGCTTGAGCTACCCAGCAGACTGGGAATAAAGGAAGGACTGTTTGGTCACAGCGCAATCATGGCAATAGAAGCGCCCACTCTTTCCATTTTGACCCAAACAGTCTATCTATGGCTGGCAATTAATCAGTGCTCCCTGTCGTTTGTCCAGAGGCTGCCAGTTGCCTTGCTAATTAAACTTCCCACAGTGTGGCCAGACCACCCCCATTCCCACCCCCCAGGCCTCTGTCAGGGAGGGTGCTGTGGCCTGTGCCAGTGGAAGCTGACACTCGGGTCGCGCCGCCAGTGAAACACAAGCAAATGCTCCTGGTACTCAGTTTCCCCATCTCTAAAATGGGCCACTCCACGTCTGTCTTGACAAGTTCCGTCCCATTTCACGGTAGGCTAGTAGGAAGTGAAATCCGTGCTTAACCTCAGCTGCAAGTCCTCCGCTAGGCGCCGGTCGCGGTGCTGGGCATGCTCAGTAGCCAGGCCAGCTGAGCGCGGAATAGGAAGCAGCTTTCTGCGCCGGGGCGGTCGGCTCTAGGCACTTTGATGAATCACGTGCGTTGAGGCCCTCTTAAAGAGATACCCACCCACTTTTCCTCTACCCTAAACACCGCCCTGAGGGCGGCGGCGACCTTGGTAATTGCAGCTGCTTAGGGGCAGGGCTTGCCCCAGCGCTGAGTAGTGGCAACACTGTTGTTGCGTCGGGGGGGCGCCGGGGAGCCAGGAGCCCCGAGGGCCTGAAATCTGTAGCTTCCTGGCAGACACAGTCTCCCTAAGGAGGACGTGCTGCGGAGTCCACGCGGGGCAGCGTGAGCACCCGAGGGGTTTCTTCAGTTGAGGGGAGGTTCGGTTACAGGGCACAGGTGACAGGGCCAGAGAGATGGAGCAGCCCGGGGCGGCGGCGTCGGGAGCGGGAGGCGGAAGCGAGGAACCCGGTGGGGGCCGGAGCAACAAGCGGAGCACGGGAAACCGGGCCTCCAACGAAGAGGAAACGAAAAACAAACCCAAACTGGTGAGTGCTCCCGCAGCCCCCGCCGGCCTAGGGGGACGAGGAGCGTCCCGGGTCCGCCTGCCGTCGAACACTGGGGCCCCGGGGCCCCCTCCGAGAGTGACCGCGACCTCGACCTCACAGTGTCTCTCTGGGAGCCGTTAAAGGAGCGGCGACGGCGTGGGGGCGGAAGAGCAGTCCTTCGCCCCCTTAAGCCCTGTCTCACTCGCGTCAGCCTGGGAGGCAGAGAGAGGAGAAAGTCCCCACCCCAACTTGGGGAGACCGCGAATCCTAGTACTGGGCAGGGCTGTTTGTCTAACTTGTGGTCACGAACCTTCTTTGCTCGATTCCATTTCCCACCCACCTTTTATCGGTGGCTGTTTCGCTTCTTAACACTTAGGGACCCGGGCAGGGGACCCACCCTCCTTTTCAGTCCGAATGCTTGGGAGCCCACTCACACAGCCAAGCAAATCAAGAAAATCACAGCGCAGGCGCACCCCACCCCCTTTACCAGAAATCCGAGGAAGAGGCGCCTACGAGCGTTTTTTTCTCCCTTGCCTCTCTCCATGTGCTCTCCCGAGAAACATTTCTTTGAAAAAGTGGGGGTAGCGTGGGAGTTAGTTGGAGGCTGGGTGAGGTACCACCAACTGTCCTGTGTGTGTAATAGTCACAGTACTTCCACTCAGTGGATTAAGAAACGCTCAAAAGCAGTAGGCAGACAGCAAGTCTCGAAGTCTTGAGAGTACAGACCAGTGGTTAGCAGTCCATTTCCTGCCACTGAATATACAGAGAAATTAAATACTATATATGGGGCCTGGTATTGCATTAGAAAATACTGGAGTTTCCTCAGCTCATCAGTTAGAGGGGTTCCTCTTTTAGTGTACTTTCTAATTTGGGTGGCATGAGGGGAAAGGGTTCAGTAAAAATACAGCAAATACAGTACTCTTTTTTGCTGAAGATGATTCTTGGTCCAGAACTGAAGTACAAGCCACGTGTTGCATGTCTGAATTTGAGTTTTAAGCAGCAACTTGATTGTAATAGATGAGACAGGGTGAAATGGTGACTTATTAATAACTAAAGCCATTTCCTATGACATCTGCCCTTTGGTATGGACCCATTGTATTTCTCTGTCGGGTCCTATTTTTCAATTACGGGCTGTTTATATTGGAAAACCGTGGTTAAGGCTTTATTGTTTTAGGAAATGTGCAGCTTTCCCTTGTGTGGAAAGGGACTTGGTAGGTAGATTAAGATAACAAATTTAAATCCCATCAGTTCCACTCTAATTTGAGGCACATTGAGAAATTGTTTACTTGATGTGTCCTGTTATCTAATGATTTACAAATGAAAAAAACTGAGCCATGGGCTCATTATGACTTGTCTTGGTAGCAGAAGGTTGATGGGTTTAATGGGTACCTGCGCCATCATGAAACTTAGAAGTTTTGTGAGTCTGTCAGTAGAGTTTGATGTATTTAAACTTCTAATGTAATTTTGAAATGTATCAGTTTGTGGTGAAAGAGTGATGGTCCAATTTCCTTTTTTTTTCTTTTTCTTCCTCTTTTGGCCCCCATACAAAACTGGTTTAATCAGTAATCAAAAGTTTAAGTAAAAATAAAAGTTAGCTGTTAGTTACTGCAGGTAGTTTGGTATACCTGGCATGAACTTTTCACTTTAAGGATACTCCTAAGAAAATGCTTTTGTCAGTATTTTCACCTTAATTATATTACTGCCTTCTCTTTGGCTATTTGCCCTGTCTCTTTTATGTTTTACTTGCTCTGACAAGGTAACTAGATAGTTATGAGATAGTATCCCTTTCAGTTTGTAGCTAACTTCTCTGTTCCATGTTGAACATAGCTTAGTGTAGCAGAACAAGAATTTGAAGCCAAGATGAGTAGCAGCATGAAAGTTTGTTTTTTGCTCAAACATAACTTTTGAGCCTTACATGATTTTATAATCAGATGTATCAGAGCTAGTAAAAGCATATTTAAGAAGGCCTTACAGCACATTTGAAGGCAAACAAGTTCACCAAACAATAAGACTTGGTAAACTTTAAGAAAGACCTCAGCTGGGATTCTTTTTTTTCCAATTTTTATTTTTTATTAGTACATGTTTGTAGTACACAATGATTACATTACTTCTGGGGAGATGGTGCATGTACATAACACTTTGTACATAACATAATTCTTTTTTCATCCCCTTCCCCTCTGCCTTTCCTGCTCTTGGTCTCCTTCCCTTTTACAAAAAAGATCTTTCTCCTATTTCCTATTAACTTTTAGTATATATATATATTTTTTTTTGAGACAGGGTCTCACTATGTAGTTGAGACTGACCTGGAACTCACTGTGTAGCCCAGGCTGGTCTTGAACTCACAGCGATGCTCCTGTTTCACCCTCCCGTGTGCTGGGATTACAGGCGTGCGCCACCATGCCAGGCCCTTTTAGTATAATCTTTAATTATGTTTTGCATTGTGATGTTTATGCTTATACGTCTGATTAATTTCAGTTAACATTATGGTCTCAAGGTACAACCATTTTTCTACACAATTTATCATTCTACAAGTTTATCATTCTTTATGGCAGAGTAGTAATCTGTTGGGTATAAATACCACATTTTATTTACCCATTCTTTTGCCATGGGCATATACATTGCTTCCAAGATTTACCCATTATGAATTATGCTGCTATAAACATATCACTGTAATATTGTGTAACTCTTTCCCGAAGGTACCTAGAAGGGGAATAGCTAGGTCTAATGGAATTTCTAGTTTTAGTTCTTTGAGGAATCTCCATACTGATTTCCATAATGGTTGTACTAGTTTACATTCCCAGTAACAATGTAGAAAGGTTCTTTTTTCCCATAGCCTCACCAGCATTTATTATTTTTTAATTTCATGATAGCCATTCTAGAGTAAGATGGAATCTAGGTTCTTAACTTAAAAATTTCCTGGTAAGGTAAAACTTTATTTAGACTATATTTTATTATTTTGAGTATTAATCACTGTAATAGTCTTCAATTGTCTGTGTGTAAAGGGATTATAAAAGAGACCCGTGTGGTAATAAAAATTCTATATGTGGGTGATTGTGGAAGATATGAGTTCTTAAACTTTTCAAGTTATATGAAAATTAAATCTATATTCATTTTTCTGGACTCCATAGATTTCATCAGTTTCTCAAAGATATTCGTCATCTATAGGAAGAATAAGAACTATTGCAGTACCGCAGAAAGACAGTAAAGGAAATGACAGTTGATTCCACCCTAAGTTGGGGAGGAGAGGAGGTCAGTGGTGAAGGGAACAGGGAAATAGTACAGACCACAAGGTTGGCTGATATTGAAGAAAATTATAGGTATAAAATGAAATTAAACTATACAATATCTTCATAGTATTAGCTAGGAACGAAGTTTCTGCTACATAGAAAATTCAGTCTCTAGTAGAATGGATTAATAAGTATAAGGCTTGTGATTCAGTTGTTTTCATTTAGTTTGTCATGGTCCTGAAAGCTGGAGATGGAAAGCATGTTTTCTATACACAGGAACCACTTTCATTTATATTCTCAACTTATTTTTTTTATATTATGTATTGAACCCAGGGCCTTTATATCCAGCTACGTCTCCACATCCCCACCTTTTAAATTTTGAGATAGGTTATTGCTAAGTTGCTCAGGCTGGGCTCAAACTTTTGATCCTCTTTCCTCAACCTTCCACAGTGCTGGAATTATAGGCATGCACCAACATACCTGATTTATCTTCAATGTTTTGATGGCTATTAAGAATTTTTTTCACAGTGACATTTCAGGTCTGTAATGACTTCTGTTTAAGGTTAATTAAACAAAAATTTAATAAGTCACTCCAGTTTCCTTCATGTATGCCTCCATAATGATCCTTTTATTTTGATTATTTTAAAGGAAAGCAATCTTGTGTTGGACTCATCACTTTGAATACTGCATTAGTAGTAGAGTTTTGGATCATATGTGACTATCTGGTTAGGCCTAGATTGTAGTGCATGCCTTCAAACAGCATGCCTCTTAGATTAATTAGTGATTTGATGTCAACCATATATTTTGTTCCATTTAGTAGTAGAAGTGTTATGAAGGAACTATGTCTTGATTCTCATATATTTAAAATTAAGTACTTAACTACTGAGAGAGACCACTGTTAAGGTAGAACTTATACTACATACTACACAAACAATATTGGTGTAAGAATGACTTGACCATATTTTTTTTTTTGGTACTAGGATTGAAGTCAGGACTTATCACTGAGCAACATCCCCAGACCTTTTTTGTTCATTTATTTTGAAACAATCTCTTGCTAATTCACTAAGTTGCTCAGACTTGTTCAAACTTTCCTTCCTCCTGCCTCAGCCTCCCAGAATGCTGGTATCACAGGCTTGTACCATAATGTTTTTGCACTTTGACTTTGTATTTATGTGTAATTTCTGAAATTTTTGTTTCCTTAGACAGTAAAGTTAAATTTGTGGCTTTAAAATACTTGTTAATTTTCTGGTTATCCTATAGCTTCCTGAGTATTGTTTTTTTTTATTTACAATTAGATAAATCATGTTTTTTTTTAAATAAGTTCTGAGCACAATGATTTTCATTTGTGTAGCGTGTTTACTGAGTACTTACTATGTGGTAGGCACTGTTCTAAGGATTGGTGATATAAAGATGCTCATAGTCTAGTGAAAACATCAAGGAAGTGAATTAATGATTAAAGAGCAGTATAATAAGTTTGATGATAGAAGCATGCTGTGAAAACATCGGTGATAGACACCTTAGTCAAATTGTATACTTGAGTGAGATAAGAAAAGGCTTATAGTAGTGATATTTGTACTGGGCTTTAAGAAATGATGAGGTAAAGGCATTCTAGGTTGAAAAAACATCATATATAAAGGTAGGTAGAGGTGGGAACTTACCAGTAGATATGAATGGTTGAAACAGAAGGTACATGTGATAGTGGATCTGCCAGAAAAGAGACAGGGTCCAAATCGTGATGGACCTTTGTGTACTAGGTTTTCATCTTTTTTCTAAAACTCAGAGTAAGTCATTAAAGAGCTTAATTGTTATTCAGAAAGAAATTTAAACCTGTAGAGAATTTCTTGGAGAGATGTCAGAATGGAGGCAGGAAGATTAGCTAGGAGGAACAGAGTGCCATAATAGAGTTTGATGTTTAGAGACCTGTGCTCTAATCGCAGCTCATCTATTCATCTATTTACCTGCTCATCTATTTCTTAGCCATATTTCCCTGTCCCTCAGTTTCCTCCTGTCATCTCTATGGCCTCTTCTTCTTGTCACCCACACTGATCAAATCTGAAATGCCTACCATGTTTCTCTTTAATAAATCTCAGATTTGTTCACAGCCCAGCTCATACCTTAGTATTCTTTCCTTCTTCCATTAACATGTTCCTCCTGGCTTGAACCACTGGTGGTATATGCATGACTGTTCCATTGGATGAGTTGTACCACTGATGGTATATGCATGACTGTCCCATGCTGCTGGATGAGACAGTCATGCATGTATCCCCAGTGATTTAGAGCTACCCAGGAACCTGACATAGGACTTATGGCCCCCTCATGAATGTGTTAAACCTTCATTGATTAGCTTGCTGAGGGTTCTTCCTTTGGAACTCATAACTGTAGTGAGTTTAAATGTTATATGCTGATCTTGCCTTTACAAGAATCTTAAAGTGCTTCTACTTTAGGATCTTGTTTTATTTTTATTCTTGAAAACCTGGCAGGTTAGTGCTTAGAAACTTAGTAAATGATGATTAGCTAGTATTTTCCCCCTACAGGCCAGACATTTTGAGAATATAAATTATTGAAAAGAGGCTTTAAAAAATGAGTTTTTTTTCTTGGTATATACACTTCATCAAATTAACCTATTTATACACTCCTCTATGTCTTTTCTCTAATTTTGAAGTTCTGAAAACTTTTTCAGGTGTATCAGAATTCTGTCCTCATTTATTTAGATTCTTAAGATGGAAGAGCCTGAAGTTGTATGTAGAGGGATAGTATCAAAACTGATGAACCAGGTAACATTTTGTTGTTATTAGTAGGTGACTTCAAATTTTTGGTGTTATGATATATGTCTTACTTACTTTTTCTTATTGTTGAGACAAAATACCCAACACCCAAAGTTAAAGGAGGAAAGGTTTATTTGGCTCACAGGAGCAGAGGTTTTAGTCCATAGTTGGCTGGTGGGCACCAAGGCATTGTGGCATATGGCATAGAGGCATTACAGAGGAGAAACAGTTCATGGTGGGCAGGATGCAGCAAAAGCAGCAAGCAGCAAGCAACAATAGCCTTTTTTCTGTCCTTTATATTCTATCCAGTCTAAGGTTGGGTAGCACTCACACCCAGGGTTGGCCTTCCCATTATCCACACCCAGAACTATGTTAACTTAATCAGTGGACTGATTTAGTGATCACACACCCTTAATCCAGCATCACACACTCTAGCCACCTCTGAAAAGCCCTACGTATGACCACATTAGGATTTGGGGGGACATCTAGACACAAGCCATAACTGTTTATATCTAGATATACCCCTAAAACCTCCTGCAATCATTGAGGGGGTGTTTGGAAGATGATTGGATTATGAGGCTTATAGCTGACTTTCTGTTAGGAGGTGGGTTCTGGTCAGAAAAGGTGAGTTATTAGGGGCATGACTTTGAAGGGTTTATTCCCACCCTGACTTCTTTCATTCTCTTTGCTTATGGGCCGCCATAGCCCACTGCCATGCTGTCCTACCTTGGACCCAGCTGACTATGGGCTGAAAAGTGGGCCAGAATAAACTTCTCCCCTTTAAATTGTGGGTTTCAGGTGTTGTGTCTCAGAGACAAGAAAGTGACTTAAGGCAGTTGGCAGAAGAATATGGAATGGAGAGCCAAAGGACCTGGGCTCTAGTGTCACTTCCGTCTTCCATTTGCTTGTAACCTCTATTGGAGCTTTCTGATTAATGGCTTCCATTTGCAGGTCTGATTTGCTTATTTGCTTTCCTTTTAGCCTGATGTCTTACTCTGTTGCCCAAGTTGGTCTGAGTTCAAGCCTCAGTCTCCCAAGTACCACAGCTGCTACTACAAGCACACACTGCAGTACATGCCTTGCCTGCTTGATTTGCTTGACAAAGTGGTTTAAATAAAAACAATAGCACATGAAAACACATTGAGGAAATCCCCTATTGTTATACAAATATAGAACATAGGATATTATAATTAACCCCTTATATTACTTGAATTAAGTATTTGTGGGGCCAAGGGTGTTGTGCAGTGGTAGAGTGCTTGCCTCCCATTCATGAGGGGGGCCATGGACTCCATTCCCAGTAATACAACAAGATAAAACCCAGATAAAACAAAAACAACAAATGGAGAGAAAAAAAAAGTGATAGTAGTTGGATGTTTTAATGGCTTTCTTGCAATTTGATAACTCTAATATTATTATTGTAGAAAGTACTGTAATGTTGCACCGCATGGGACTGATTCCTTGTCCTTGCCTTAATTCTTTTTGTCCATTTGGAGGATTCTAATTCTGTCTTTTAACTAATTCTGTTGAATGAATATAAGATGTGAGTTTTACTCTTTTCACTGTATTTTTATAATAATCAGACTACTTTTTTCTTTCATTCTCTCAATTTGAGGCATTTAATATTTTTGTTAAAACTTTGGATGGATAACTATGGCATTTTTACCTTCTGAATTTTCTGATGATCATTTTTACCTTACTGATGTACAAATAAGCAAACTGCGTCTTTGAAATATTAAGGCGGTGGGAATCTTTTTTATTTAATTTTCTTTATTTTTTGGTAAGGGGGATCAAACTCGGGACCTTGCGCTTGCGAGGCAGGCTGCGACACCACGGCACCACTGAGCTAAATCCCCAGCTTTTTGAAATATTAAGGAGACTGACTTATAGAAATAAGTTTAAAAACTATCACTTCTATTATAGAAATAAATTATCTATAGCACTGAGTCATTATGCTTCAGGGACTCTGAAAGTAAAAAAAAATTCAGTTTCTTCTTTTGTTCCATTTTGAACAATTTATAATTGTAATCCACCTAGATTTCATTCCAAGTACTAATTGCTCTGGCAGTACTTCACTATGTCACGGAAGTAAAATCATACCTGTTCTCAAAGAACGCTGTAAATAACAGGAGGCTCTGAATATCTAATTCATCTAATATCATCTAATTTACATGACTCAGCACATTGGGTTAACTATTTCTGGGCATCACATTACAAGGATTATTATTGAAGACCCAACTTCCCCCTATTCCCGTATTCAGTCTTCCATGTAGAAGTGACCAGCTGTTTTTGCCAGATCTGGGATGTTTGATACCTTTTTTTTCTGGAGACCGAAGAAACTATGAAAATGGTTAGGTGACTTAAAAATAGTTGTAAGCTTGTTATCTAAGTATGCATTATGTGGAAGACATGCATTGTGCAAGATAGGTCAAGATCAAGCTGTGAAATAGCTCAGTGGTTCCACTGCCTACTTCACAAGCGCAAGGTCCTGAGTTCGATTGCCGGTACCCCCCCAAAAAATAGTAGGTCAAGATTGATACATGCAGAGATTGACATTTATCTTCACATAACCATTTATTGTGTAAGTCAGCAATAGAAATAAATTAACTCATACTAATGTAAGACTTACTGTATTTATCTGATCAGGCCGAATCTGTTTTACCATAAATGATATACTCTGGTTATAGTTTTAAATATAAACTCAAGTTAATCATGCTATAGTACTTGCTTGCTTTGTGTGATGTAGCCTGGGGAGAAAGATATTGATGTCTTTTTGTGAAAGAATGTAGAAAATGAAAATTTCAACTAATCAATATTTATACAAGCTTTGGTTTTGTGAAGGCTTTACTGTAGTTCTTTAGGAAGCGTAAGCTACGTTGCACCCAATACTGACCAGCACATTTGCTACCAGGCTCTCCTGTTCAGGCTTTTATAAAGTGGTACCTATTACAAGTGAGAAGCTTCTGAGTGAATATTCAGGAGGGCCTGGGTAGGAATCTAAAACTTCATTAGGAAGAATTTATTCCCACAATGCCTATTGATTTAAACACCTAGCAATTCTGTTCAGTTTTTTTTTTTTTTGTACCTGGGATCGAGCTCAGGTCCTTATGCTTACAAGGCAGGTGGCAGAACCACTGAGCTAAACCCCCAGCCCAACACCTAGCAATTTTGATGTTCACCCAAGGGAAAGGACTTTGGGTACAATACCTTTTTTTTTTTTTTTGATTACTTGTTCAGTTAAGATCTGTTCAGAATTACAAGGGATTCTTTACCATTAATTTGTTCATCTATCAAGCTGAAAGTAAAAAAGATTTGCTGTGCACGATGCAGGTCTATAATCCCAGTACTGAGGATGCTGAGGCAGGAGAATCTCTGAGTTCAAGGCCAGCCTGGGCTACATAGTGAATTCAAGGCCAGCCTGAACTACATAGCAAAACCCTGTTTCAAAAAGACCAAACAAATAAAAAAGTAATCGAGATAAAATGAAATTTTAACTTTATTAGAGTATGTAATAAGGGCTAATTAGTAAGACTTCTTGTAAAATTTATGAAACATTTCAAAGACACTAAATAGTAGAGATGATAGTGGTACAGTGAACCACTATCGATCCCTTATCCAGATAGATATTCTCTCCAGATAGACTGTTTGTCTAGATTTTGCAAATTTGCTTCATCCTTTTTCTCCTTGCTAACGTATTTTAGTGAAAATCTCAGGTAGCGTTGTCATTTTAGTCCTACATCTTTCGGTACATCTCTAACAGTTACTGACTTTTAAAAAATATAATTACTATGCAAGTGTTACATCTTTAAAAATTAATATATTCCTTGGTATTATCTAATGTTCAATCCATAATAAACCCCCATTGCCTTGAAAATAGATTTTTTTATCTAGTGTATGCCTAATTAATGTACATTGCACTGAATTCCTTAGAGTTTTGAACCAGTGGTAAAATCATGTTTAAAGTCACTTCACATGAAATGCTTCATAAACTATCAGCTCAGTTTAAGCTCACTTCTGTCTTTAATTCTATAGAAGTATCTGCAAAAATTGACCACAGTAAATCTTTGACTTAGGAATGAGTTCCGGGAGAAGGTTCAAAATTTGGATTTGTTTATAAGTCTGATGAAGCGACTCTTACACTGTATTTTCACTTTTGTTTCGGTATTTATGGTTTTGCACTTCCTAGCAGTGCCCTGCACATCATCACTATTTTCCTCTCGCTTCCAGACATCCTGGGCTCTCACTGAGCACTGTAATACTGTACACTATCACAGTGTACAGCAAGCACACAGCAGCACAACTGTGACAATGTCCCGCAGACATTACTACTTGTGCAGTTTGTTCACATTTTCGAATGCTTATAATGTGAGATCCATTCCTCTCTGTCAAAGATCACAACTCTTAATGTTCCTGAGTTGGAGACTTACTGTATATAAGTGTTGGTAGACTACGTACCATGGGAAATAGATCAAATTAAGGCTTGGCTTCACTCAGTAGTTGGGTAATCACTTGTTCTTCATTTTGTTGTTTGTGAAGTGGGATGGTGTTTATGTGTAAGAATTTTCCTTGCTGGGAAATGTACTAGATGGTTGAGCAAATGGAAAATATTTTCTGTTCTCTAGATAAGGGATTCATATAATAACTCTTTGCGTGTGCACAGCAGTAGTCACAACTAAGTTTATGTTATTAACTCTAGTTTTACTTCACAATAAATGCCAGCTTGATGTACTTGAGGTATTTACCTTTTTTTTCCACTTTATATCCTGTAGGTTACCAAATTTGAATGATTGGGTGAGCAAACCTTTGCAAAGAACTCTGAACTGTATTGTCTCCTTATTTAGATATCAGAGGTTAACAATTGAAAACCAGGCTACCTAATGAGGTGATGGAGCTAGGACTGGGTAGAGTGGGTAAGTATGAGAAATTGACTTGCTCAAATAGCCTAGACTTCACACAGATTTACTAGAGAAGTTGTGTAACCTCTGTTTTCCAGACAGTAATTTAGTCATACTATTGTGCTGGGAGGCAATAGGTATATAATTACTTTTGCTTTGTGGACAAGTAAATTTGGACTAGCAATCTATCTTCACTCTACAATTTCTGAATGACCATTTACCGACCCAATCAGGTGGGTGATTTTTCTCAAAACAAATAGATTAGTGATAATTGTTGGGGACTGACCCAACAATTTTTCTCTTTTTGTTTGGCTTGGGGGAGGGAAAGCTATGGAGGTATTTTTTATGTGCTTTGTTATCGACTACTCGTGAAATCTTAAATATTTAACAGCATATTTTTTCTGGCTAGAGCTGGTAAGTTCTGTGTGGAAGACTAGGAAAACCTAGTAGGTTATATACTTATATTTTGAACTTTCATCATACGTATGTATTATGGAAACCAGGGCATTCTGTGCAGTTAAGCATTGCTCAAGGTTATAAGGCCGGGAGGGTCACACCATTTATCAAATCATGTGCTAATCCCAAGACTTTCTTGGGTTCACTTTTTCTGATTTACACAAAGGTCCCATATAGGTTAGTTACTAATTTGAGAACCTCATGGATTTTATTCTTATACTGGATAAGTTCAGCAAGTACAGGATCTTACTTAGAATAGGAATTTTTCATTTGTCATTGATTTTAAAAAGGAATGTGTATATCCATGTAATATATTTTCTATAGTTGATTACATTTACTATTGAATTATTGAAATCCTCCAGTGTAGATGGCAGTATCCTTGAAAGTCTAGGCTAGAGATTTAAAATGTCAATTTTCTTCCTAATTAAGGCTTCTCTCTTTGTGTACTTTTCCTAGTAAATTTTTATTTTTTGAGGCAGGGTTTAGCTATGTAGTTAAGGCTGGCCTTGGAGTCTCTATGTGGCCTAGGCTGGCTTCGAACTCATGGCAATCCTCCTGCTTCTTCTTTCTGGTGCTGAGACTACAGGCCTGCATCATCATGCCTGGCCCCATTAATTTTCTGTTTTTTTTTGGAACTGGGTATTGAATTAGGGTCCTTGTGCTTGTGAGGGAGGCAGCAGAATCACTGAGCTAAATCCCTGGCCCCCCATTAATTTTCTTGACATTATTTTGGAAAGTTTCACATGATAATATGGATAAGACTACAATGTTTTGAAGTTTGTGTCATAACTTTACTTGATTATTACATTGCCCATGATGCAAAACAAGAATGTATACAAAGTTAAGATGGCTTAAAATAAATTGGCAGAGATTTTCTCTAGTAATATGCTCTGAAGTCTGGTACTTTACATTACAAAATCAATATTTTCCCAAAGAGTCAGTGTGTACATAATACATTTGTAGGTGAAAATAATCTTTTTTAAGGCTGCCTTCACAGCTTGTTTTTCATCAGCACTGCATTAGCTTCCATTTTTCCCCCTTTGGTCGAGTAGCTAATGGTCTTTAAACAAGCCATTAAAGGAAAGAATAAGTTTATGATGAAAATAATAAAAATGGCCTGGATTTTGTCCATGTTGGGCAGTTTAGATTTTCATATATTTGTCTTGCTAATCCTTTGACTTCTTGACTACAGCCTATACTTGCTTCATCAAACCATTTTTAGATATTCTTATGGATTTCTATGAGATGTAAACACTTTATTTTTATGTAAGCTGAATTGGCCTGAGACCAAATCCTAAATTTTAAATGGTAATAGCTCTGTATAAAGTGGAATTGAGGTATTAGTTACACTTTTAAGTAGAAACTGCACAGCTGTTGGCCCAATTTCTCACACTTCTGCTGGTTCTGTTGTAGCTAATTGTAGATCAAGACATGTTATTATTTTACGTTACAAGTCTTAGCTTTCAACCTCCTTCCTCCCCTTTAAATAATGTTATCACTTGCGTGTTTCTAATTCTGAAGGTCATTTTATTCCTTGTCATTTTTTACTGGTTTACAGGAATGTTATCAATGGCATTTCCTATTGTCTAACCACAAAAATTACATGCAGAGTGGTGTGAAATCAGTTCCTGAATGTGGCAAATTTACATAAAAGCATTTTCCATTCACACCTCATCACCAATCATGTTACCATAAACTAGTAATAATTACATTTTGATTTTAGCTCCTCCAGTTCATGTTTTCAAGACCCCTTATTGTATTTTATGGAATCTAAGAGTATTTTGTATGCTACATACAGTTGAAATAAGCTAAATAAAACACTTCATCCTGTTAAGTTTTTTAAAGAGTTTATTTCTAGCTATTAAAAAAGATTACATAGAAATGCACTGGCTGCTTTTAAAAAAACATAATTCTGGGAAAGTCATTTATCTTCTATGGCTGTCAATTTTTTCTGTAAATTACAGAAGTCCAAATAGATTATCTGCAAGATTCTGTTTATCTCTGACATATTGAGAGTCAAAGGTGCTTGAGAGCTGTAATAAATCTGTTCTAACATAAATATGTGGCTTCTGCATTTCAGTTAGAAAAAATCTTGCGATTATGAAAGATGATTGTTTAAGGGTGGATGCTAAAGAGTGAATATCCCAGCTAATTTTGCAGTCCTCTTTTTAGAGTCTGACTTAGCCTCATTCAATGAAGGCCGCATCATCATTGTTTAACCATGCATTCTTTGTAGGGTCATGAGTCATAGTTTTAGCTCCATTCTAGGTCATGCTAATCCTGAGGTGGTGGCATTTGTTCACTGACCAAGTATAGTACTCAGGCTACCCAGTGCTGATTCTTAATAATATATAACTTCATAAGTGCAGTTGCTGTTCTCAGTTTTTGTGTGTGTATTTGTCAAGAACTTTGTAAAGTCTGTGATTTTACCCTAATACCCACTTGTTAGTATGGATTATTTCAGGTGACCCAAGACTTCTGGGTCAGAAAAAAAGTTTGTTATTCTTTGCAAAAGCAGCACCCGGAATGTCACGATGATATACTGGTTCACTGTGATCTTAAGTGCCATAAAGTGCACACGGATAATGCCTATGCAGGCAGTTAGTTGTGTCACAGGAAGGAGCACTGAAATTTGGGGTTTTGCCGCTTTAGTGAGAAGAAACAAACCTGCTCTTTTTTGGGGTGGAGACATCTTACCTCATTTTTAAGATCACTTGCTACAAAAAAAGCCCTGGGAAATGGCTTAAATGCAAAACTGTCAGGATCTTTGAGATACTCAACAAGAATGTACAGGGATGATTGGGAATTCATGGTAGATTGCCTTTCCCTCAATGTTCACTCATTTTACCCTCACAGAAATCTGTTTGTAGGTGACAAAAAAGGCTAAGAGCCAGTAAGTAGCTTGAGAATATGCAGTGCGAATTTGGACTTAAAGGCTAGTATGTCTTTAAAATCTATATGTTCAAGCATGTTTTTCTATACTGCCTAAGAGCCTAAGCTTTAGGTAGCTCTAAATTAACCTAAAGACTTGCTGGTCCTTTAGACTGCTAATGGTTGAACCTGGCCTCCATTTGCACTATGGTTGGGTATAATTTAAAGGCAAAGCTAGGAGCCCTTTGTTTTAGTGCCACTGATAATCAAAAAGTGAAAATTCTTTGAATTGCTGCCATGGAAGAGGGGTAGATATATGATCACTTGCTAGAAAAGAGCCATGAGCATGAAATGATGTGACTGTGGATTTTAGCGATATATGAACACAGTTCTTAAAAATACCAATCTGGCCATTATTAGATAATTTCATGGTCATGACAAAGGCCTGCTATACTTTACTACTGCTGCTGATTCTCTTTTTCTGTCATCTATAAGTTAGTCTTTTTTTTATACTGGGGATGGAACTTGGGACCTTGAACTTGAAAGGCAGGCAGTGGCACAATTGAGCTAAATCCCCAGCTCATACACATTAGTTTTGTAGAGATTAGCTTCTGAACTGGTTACACAGTAAGTCCTACTGCATGCTTCTCTTTTAGTTGCTTTCTCTTCTCTCACCTGATTTCCCTTTTGCTTGTTTGTGAACTTTTGTGTGAAGACTACCTTGGGAAAAACTAATGCTATCTTCTGTTACACAAGTATACAACATGCATTGTTTCTTGTTTATGGGCATGCCAAGAACCACCTACCTTCCGCTGCTGCTTCCTATGTCTGCTTTGCCTAAAGATTGGCTTCTATAAAAGTGTGGCATAGTCAGCCAAGTGCTGTCTTTTTTTAAAAATTAGTCTTTAGTGGCAAACTATTGTATCATTGACATTTGACAAGGAATAGAGCTGTGGGCTTAAGTGCCAAATAAAATAGAATTGCATAATATAATTTGAGTTCTCTTTCCTTTGTCTTTTACCAACATCCCTCCCAAAATAAAAAAGGAGGCTTTAATTTTTAAAAAAATTTAATAGGTAAAGGTGGATCATGAGTACACCAGTATGTGTGCCTGGTATTCTGTACTTATGATCACTAATGTTTAAAAAAATTTTTAATGTGTCCTAATATTTGTATGTCTTTTTTGTGTACATTATGATAATTTGATGCATGATCACTAATCTTAATGTTAAGATATCTGAGTTGGTTCTGTTCATAGAACTATACAAACTGAAACCAGAAGGTGAAGGATATTTTAAGCTTTCATATTGAGACAGACATGAAAGGAAAAATGGTAATTAAGCAGATTAAGAATTTTATTACATTTCTTTTTTTCACATGTCCCTCTTTTCTACCTTTACAGATTCATATTTTCTCCAAAGATGGTCCTGTATGTTAATATCCTTTTTTTTTGGGGGGGGACTGGGGATTGAACTCAGGTCCCTGTGCTTGCGAAGCAGCCGTAGGAACCACTGAGCTAAATCCCCAGCCCAGTATCCTTTTGTTTTTGACTTCATCTAACTAACCATAGAGTTTGTGACAAGGACAAACACAGAAGAAAGAATATAACATTCATTTGTCCCCTACAGTTTTTTTTTCTTTTTCTTTAGACCAGTAGTTCTCAGTGGGGGACAGTTTTACTTCCTAAGAAGGATATGGTAATTCCTGGACCCTTTTTTGGTTTTAATTACTAGGTGAGGGTGATATCAGCATCTAGTGCGTAGAGACCAGGGATGCTGCTTGACTGCCTACAACTCCTAGGACACCTCCCCCACAAATCACTACTCAGCCAAAAATGTCAAGGTTGAGAAAGATTGCCAAGGTTGAGAGACTTTGCTTTAGATTTTATGATATTTTGTATATTTACTGTGGTAAAATGCTCATTGTTCCTTAACTGTTCTGCACTTTTTATTTTGTTCTTGGCCCTGTGTTGATGCAGGGTCAGAGTATCCCTATCTGTAGGGAAGTATCATTTGTTTCATTGACTCTCACCACTTTTTCTTCATTTCTATTATTGCAAAGCTGCTGGACTGGACTGTTATCAGCTGTGTACTTGTGAACTATACCTCTTATTACTTGTCTCATTTTTGACATCTGAGGAATACTACTTTCATTTTAATACTAATGAGTTTAAAAAGGCTATTTTTTCATCTGCTTTCACCTCCACACCCAACCGCTTTTTGTTGTTCGTCACTTTTATCTCCTCTTCTTTTGCAATTTAGACTTCAGGGTACAGTCTTCTTTGATAGTTTCTGCCTCTTGATTTAACTGCCCAAGTCCCTGCATTGCTTGACTCTAATCTCAAAAATTTGTCACTGTTTTATTTCCTATTCTCCACCTACAATTATAGGCAATCGTATGTCTCTTCAGATACCACCTGGATACAGGTCATGCCAAACTTTTCTTTCTACGTGGGCATATATAATTGTTAAGCTAAGAAGCATCTCTCAAGTATGGTTCACTTACTTAAAACCAAAATTACTTTTTGGCAGTGTTTGTTGTAATATTCTTCCTTTTTGCAAGGAAAATACATTAACACCCCCACATACACATGTACTCTTGCCTCACCTATCACCAGACTTTATTTCGCCATTATTAGTCACTGACCTTTATGATTTCTGGTCCAGTTGAATCAAGGTTAACTTCCCTTATTTGACCAAAGAAAGTAAGTATTTTGTACCAAACTCATCAGGACCAAGCATATTTTTATGTTTAGAGATACTATGAAGCACATAATGGTATATTCTTATCTTCCTTATTCTTTATGCCCCTTTATTTACATAAAGCTATTGGCTGCATGGTCCCATCTACCTGACATAATTTCTTGTCTGTCTTTCTCTTCTTAGTACATTTTAAATACTTTCCTTCCATTTCTTCATATAACTCTTAAATTCTTTATTGCCTGCTTGAAGGTGACATGATCAGTTAATTCCCCTTCAACCTCTAATTTCCTGTAGAGAGTGAATTCATTCTGTAGCATACATGGCCATATTAAGAATTGTGCTCATTATAAGTGTGTAATATTATGTATAATAATTCCACATACATCAAATCCTCATTATGCATGAGGCATCAAGCTGAGGGTATAAATATAGTTGTATAGAGGCCTTACTCTTGAAAAGCTCATGGCCTAGTGAGAAAGGAAGGGCAGAGAAGTATATTATAATAAGCTCTAGCATAGAGAGGAGTAGAGTGCTCTTGGAAATGCCACATACTGTGAGGAAAGATTTCATAGAAGTAAAATTTGATCTAGGTTCTAGAGAATGAAGAGTAATTTATTAATATTAAAAGGCAAGCCCTTCTCAAAAGAGAGATAATTGTATACTCAAGTTTATGTATTCATTTATTTTTTGAGGCAGGATTTTTCTATGTAGTTCAGGCTAACCTTGAACTCACTGTGTAGTCCAGGCTGGCCCTGAACTGGCAGTGATCTTCCTGCCTTAGCCTCCCAAGTGCTGGAATTACAGGCTTGTATTGTTAAGATCTTGGAGGGAAGGTTACTTGCTTTGTAACTTAATATAGACAATAATAGGAAACATTTTCTACCAAGTCATAAGTGAGATGGGAGAGAAAGAACTAACATTTATTGATTAACTACAATAATTTCAACATTGGTCTAAATGCTATACATCACCATCTTACTCAGTTTTTTTCATAAATATGTATTATAAGGATTATTTCTTACATTTAAAAATAAGGGAAATGGATCTCAGGTTAATTGATCCAGATTACAAAACACATGCTATTTTATGATAACATAACAGACTATATTTAAAATCTATGAATGAACTGTAGTTTTTTTATTAAACACATTTCATAATTTTATATAATTTTCGCATCCATCTAATGCATTTTTTTTTTTTTTTAGTACCAGGGATCAAACTCAGGACCTTGTGCTTGCGAGGCAGGTGCGGTGCCCCTGGAGCTAAATCCCTGGCCCTTAATATATACATCTTAATACATGTAAACTTTGTTGTATTAAATTAGTTGAGAAGCAATAGAGTTTGAGGAATTGGCCAGGCATTGTCCACAAGTATCTAATTAGAAGCTATATATGTTTATTTTTCTACTAAGAACAAAGGCAAACTAATTAGTTGGGCAAATTCTAGCTCTGAAATACTTCTTGTTCAATACTTAATCTAATTTAATAAATGTTTTGGAGAAACCCACCTCAGTACTATGATAAGCATTATTAGGGTTCAAATAAATAATTCCTTCCTGCTAGGTACATACATAGTGTTGGATATTCTGGTGCTTACAGACTTACAGTACAAGGTGGAATGTGATCAGTGCCACTTCAGGGGCAAAAGGTGTTATGGGAACATAGATGGTGTTAATTCCTAATGGAATTTTTGGGATGATTTTGTGAAAAGACAGGCAATAGAAGGGAATCTTCATGTGAAGAGAATGTTTTTAATAGATGACAAAGGGCACTCCCTATAGTGAGAACAGTAGTCTTATTTTAGCAAGGGCTCCTAGAGCAAAGTGTTGTAGACTGGAAAGCTTATGAACAACAGAAATTTATTTTTCACAGTACTGGAGACTGAAAGTACAGAGTCATGGTAGCAGCATAGCTGAATGCTGCAGAGGGCCCACTTGCCAGTGAATACGGCTAATTTACATGGTATTTTCACATGGCAGGGAGTAGAGAAGAGAAGCAAGCACCTTTACATATAAAATTAATAATCCACTTCATGAGGGTTCCTCCTTCAGGGCCTCAGGTAATTCTTAATATTTCCCAAAGACCCCACCTCCTGTGCTGGCTGCAAGCATTCAGTACATAATAATGCACAACTCCAAGGAAATTTAGAAGTTAGAACATGTTTGAGGACATCGAGTTAGACCCAGATGTATGTAGGATTTTGCTGGAGATCAGTCTCATGGGAAATTGAAACTATTATAGAAGGCTGACCACTTATCTAAACAATTTGGGCTTCATTTTAACTCATACAGAGTATTTGAGCAGGGGAGTAAATGCATGATATCAGGGCTTTTTTTTTGTTGTTGTTATCATCAGGGCTTATAATCAGACCTTACTTCAGACTTGTTATTTTTGGAAATATCAGAAAGTCTCATCTTCTGTCAAAACGTCATGGTAATTGGCCTGTTTGTAATGTAAATATAAAGGCATCTAATAATTCTGATACCTTTTGGTATGGTTTAGACAGCTTTGAACTTTTGAAATTAATCATGTACTGTAAATAGTGTGTACTTTCATGGGTGAATGTTTGTAGCGACTTAATTGGCCCTTACTCCCAGACTATTCTGTAGATCTATGCCTTTGAAGTTTTTGGTGTTTAAGTCTAAAGTTCTTGTAGTGCTCTCCCCCTCCCCCATAAGTGGCTCTAGTACTCTGATCAGGCAGTTTAGATTATAAGGCTTTTGCCATTAAACCAGATGTGTGTCTTAGCTGGATTAAAATCTTATAGCCTCTGGAATTTTCCAAGAGACACTGCAATATATATGATATATATCAGCAAGTAAAGTTATCCTCACTAAAGTGTCATGTTTTTTTCCATTTTCATATTTGACTCTATTATGACAAAATAGATGTTTTACTCACGGATATGGCAATGTAGTCTTAGGGTTATGATTTGAACTAAAATCCTCTACTTAAGGCAATTCATTTAAACAGTGGGCTTCATATTAAGAGATACCATCAATTTAGTTTACCACTAAAGGGTGATTAGGAACAGGGTTTCATATGAATTTGATGTAAAAGCCAAGAGACTTTCTGTAAGAGGAGCATCTGAGTTCTGAACAGGTTGAACTCTTTGAATGAAGTTTGAGATGATAACTGTTATTAAAAAAGAAGAGCCAAGAGAATGAAAATTTGTTTTCATTTGGAAAAAAAAAATTTGCCAGGGTTTCATTATGTAGTTCAGGCTGGCCTTATACTCACTGTTGTAGCCAAGGTTGGCATTGATCTTGTGGTGATCTTCCTGCTTTAGCCTCTTGAGTGCTGGGATTACAGGCATGTACCACCATGCCTGGTTCATTTGGAAGATTTGTCAAGGATTTATATACTTGGGATATCAAAGTATGTGTTAGATTTGTCAAGGATTTATATACTTGGGATATCAAAGTATGTGTTAAATGTGTTCACATCTAGTTTTTATATAAAACCTGATTTATAACACGAATAGTACTTATTGTAATTGTTATTTCTACTGATTATGTTTGTTATGGCTTGTATCTAGATGTTCCCCCCAAATCCTCATGAGGTCATAGGTGAGTATTGGAGGGCGATCAATCCTCCTGCATAGAAAAGGTTATGCTGAGGACTAAAGAAAAAAAGATAGTAAAGAGTTGCATAATTTCAATTTATATGGGAGGCCGGGAGATCAGTGCCTCAGAGTGGGCAAAAACAGAAATTCTGAGCTTGCCACTATTTATTGGGTTCATAAGGAATATCAGATGACTCAGAGGGTGGTCATAATCTTGAATTTAGGAGGATTTTATAATCAGAGGCATTATCAGATGACTTGGAGGGTGTCGGTAATCCTATGAGAATCTGAGGTCAAAGATGAGATTAAGTTGATCAGGACAGTGAGATGAGCAAAGCATTCTTACAAGAGTAGGTGGGATGAGTTAAACTTTTCCCCTTCCCAGGTGCAACCTTTCTCTTTTTGTATTGTTACTATGGTTCTTGGTTCTTAAAAAACCAAGATGTCTTCAGCTGATGTGATCTTTCCCTTGAGCATTACAGCGTCATGGTACCATTGAGGCCTCAGCTGTGGCCAGATGCAAAATGGAGTTGTGTTTTCATTTGCCATAGCCAGCCTGCAAGCAAGAAGACTAGGCCTCAGGCAGCCCTAATCATAATTCAATTGTGAAATGATTTTTCACCAAAATTATGTAGAACAGCTCCTGACAAGTGAGATTTTTGGAGGTGGCTGAATCTAGAGTGTGTGATGCTGAGATTAAGTGTGTGATGCTGGGATTATCGATGCCCCACCTTGGGTGTGAGTGTTACCCCCTGGGGATGAGTAGCATGAATGGAATATAAGAGACAGAAAGAAGGCTCCTGCTGTCACTTGCTGCTGCTGCTGCTGCTTGTCTGCTGCTCCCTCCTGCCTGCTCTTTGATGCCCCTCTGCCCTGGAGCTGGCTGATTATGGACTGAAATCTCTGCAAAGTATGAGCCAGAATAAACCTTGCCTTCTTTAAATTTGGGTGCATTGGTATTTTGTCTTAGCAACAAGAAAGGAAGAAACTGTTGATTTGAACATTAAACTTTACATATATGTGTGTATTATATAAACATTTGCAGGATTTTAGGGCTTATCTCCTTCCTTAAAAGTTAAAGTAACCTATTTTATGTGTATAATTGTGATTCAGTATTTCAATTTAGTTGAAGACAAAGATATGTAGGCTAAGAGTGAATGTTTTGTAGTTTTTTTGTGTGTGTGTTTAGAGATACTGTCACTCTTGTATTTTACTGAAAGTGAATATTTCTTGGCAGTTCTTTGTAGCTATAGAGACACACATTATTTTACAAGGTATAGGCTGAGAAAAAGTTCATGTTCTTTGTTGGGTTATGAAATTATTCTAAAAAAATAGCTCTTTGGAACACAAATTATCCTTTGCTAGGCAACTTTCTCACAAGAGAGTTTTGATTCTTGGAAAATTCCCTTTGAGCCCTCCAGACATGAGAAGTATTACTATAAATGCAGAGAACAGGAACTTCCTGAGTTACAAATACATGACCATATGAAAGGCCTTTGGACAGGGTCTCTCCTGGAATGCTGAACCAAAAATACTAGCTGCAGTGTTTTTCCCTCTTCCCACGATGTTGCCTTGCGAAGTGCAGGTGCAATCATGAGTAGGAGTAATCTCAGTTCTCAGTGTTGTTTCTTTCCCACTGACCCCATAAATGCGGTCCTTGGAACAAGCTGTTCCTCTAGCATATCTCACTGGCCCGGGAGTTTGATTTCATTGTTAAAATGTTGGAGCTGATAGGTGCCTTCCTCTGATACTGCCCCCTGCTTTTTGCTTAATAGTGTGGGGCCCATTTTCTCATAGACATTATTTATTTGATATATAGCAGTTGAGTTCGGTTTCCTGATATTATATGTAGTGCTGAATTATATAGGTCAGGAAACATAAATGCTTATTTTTAAGGAATTTGCAATATTATAGAGACTAAGACTTGTATATACCTCAGTATTTGGAAAGGGCTGAATGAATGGGTGGGATTTTGGGACAGGGCAGATTAATAATTTGGGTTAAAATAGGTTGGAAGCTGAATCACCAGGACTTCTCCCTGCCCCCTCCACCACACATACAAGCACCAAGCAAAAAGTGCATGCAGACACTTGCCAGGGGGGAAAAACATTTAGAATTTAGAACTGAAGGCTTAATTAACCTTTATGAATCCATAGATTATATTATGTTCAGGTCAGAATTTTTATATAGACTGGATCAAATAAAAATATAAAATTTTAAGGCATGGTTATGTCTTTATTTTAAGAAAATATGGACCAGCAGGAAATTTTAATTTAGGAAGCAGACAGTTAATGAGCAATTATTGCTTTTACAAGAGGCAACATATGTTTACAAATGCCAATTTATTTCTTCTTTCAGAATGTTTGACTTGCCAAAAGCACACAAATAATATTTTTAAAATAATATTTTGATCAATCAAAAGTTCCTGAATTTTTTAGGAGACTGCCTTATATATATATTTTTTGAGATAGGGTCTCATTATGTAGTTGAAACTGACCTGGAACTCACTATGTAGCCCAGGTTGGTCTCAAACTCACAGTGATCCTCCGTCCTGCCTCAGCCTCCCAAGTGCTGGGATTATGGGAGTGTGCCACCACGCCCGGCACTGCCTTATATTTTAATGCTAATTATAACTATCACCACACTATTGATCTGAAATAGCCATTAAGTTGAAAAATGTTTCTTAATAATTCTCACTGGATTTATATTAATTGAAAATGTGTTGATGAATGAGTACTTTTGTTCAAAGATGGAACAAGTATATAAGTTATACTTGGGACAGTGTTAAATAAGAACATTTAAAGTATGCATATTAAATGCACTAAAAATATAGTTTCTGTTTTTCCACTGTTCTCATTCCCTTTAATCTCTAGATTTCTTTTCAAAGATTTGTTAAAAATGATTTTAGGACCACCTGCCTCAAGGCCAACAGGAAAGTTTGCTAAAAACTGCACATCCTGGAAGCCCAATGGACCAACAGAATCACAATATATTGGATGTGAGTCCCAGGAATCTGCATTATTAATCTTTCTAGATGATTGCATATACTCTAAAGTTGGAGAACCACCAGTATCAAGCTCAGTTGCAAGTCATATCTGGCCCGAAGATTTATTTTGCTTGGATTTCTTCTCTCTCTCTCTCTCTCTCTCTCCCCCTCTCTCCCTCTCCCTCTCTCTCCCTGT
>NW_022900951.1:73509508-73513376 GCF_012274545.1 Fukomys damarensis
TCTCTCCTCTCACCAGGGATCATATTCAGGTCCTTGAGCTTGCGAGGCAGGCACCAGAACCACTGAGCTAAATCCCCAACCCAAAGTTACAGTGCATGAAATGCCTTCCTCTCACAAGCTGAGCAAGAGGATCCATGATGTAGAACTCCAATAACACTGACAGTTTGGACCATGTTTTTTTTTTGTTGTTGTTGTTGTTGTTTGTTTTTTGGTACCGGAGATAGAACTCAGGTCCTTGCACTTGCAGGCAGGCGGTTGAACCACTGAGCTAAATCCCCAGCCCTTTTCTTGGATTTCAGTATCAGCAGTGTCATTTAAAAATTCAGTGTGTTTGCAACCCTCAAGAATTTGGAGTTTACATAAATAAATCCAAATTTCTGGCTTCTTTTTAGGTATCAGAGTATTTTTACAGTAATAGGCCTGTGTTCCTATAGGCCTCACAGCAATCTGCTGTACCTGAATAACATTTGAATGAGCCATGGGCCCTTGGATTTGCCACAGTCTATCCTTGCATCTCATCCAGGGGCAAGTATTAGTTGACATTTATTTTTCTGTAACTGATCTGTATCGCTCAATTATGTTACCTGCTTAGAATCTATACGAATTTGAGTCTGTGATGTTGAGGAAAGAGTTGGGAAGGAGATGAGATTGAAGACTGGAAGACCAGAGAAGTTGCACCTGTAGGTATAAGAAGTGAGCCTCTGAACTAGAGCAATGTTACTAGAGATAGAGAAGGAAGAAGATTAGGATTTATAAGCTGTCAATGTTAGTGGTCAACTGAATTGAGGTGGGAAATGGATGGGAGAAGGAAGAATAGGAATCGAGGAAATAGGTAAAATAGAAGTACATGAAAAGATTAATTTGTTTTAAGATACAGCCACTTTAAGTGACATAGGATATCAATGCTAGGTAATGAGATACATCTTACTGTGGAGTGGAGAGTCCCTGTTGTGTTGGAGAGACTCCTGGATGGAGCATATGAGAATCTCCTAGGTATATGTGTAATTTTTTTCCTCATTGATTTTATTGGTACATTTTAGGTATACAGTACAGTTACATTCTTTTTTGGGATCTTGTACCTTTACATGACAGGTCTTGGTTCTCATTTTTTCCCTGTACCCCTGCCCTCCCTTCACCCACTCCTCCCTTCCCTATTTACAAACATTTTATTTCCATTTTTTCATTTTCTCCTGTTTGTTTCCTCTCCCTTATTACCTTTCCCCTACCCTTTGCATGTATATGTGTAATTAGAAAAAGCATATTTTGAAGCCTACTTTGTTTTCGTGAGGCAAGCAGATAGAAAAATAAATATCTACAAAATTGTGGCTAAGAAATAGGATGAAAACAGTGTATTCTCAACCTTAATATAACTTAATAGAACAGCAGTACTCAGAGAATCCCTCGGTGGAGGTGTAATCATATCCTAGAGGGTGGGAGATTTTTATCCAAAGGTGTCTCAGATTAGTGAAGGTTGACATATGACACATTGCAGTAGGGTATCATGATGTGATTTAATGACAGTCACTTCTTTCTTGCAGGTAATAAGTTAATTTTTTCTTCTGTATTTAAAATTGTACTCTCTGAGTATTTCGTTCTGTGGATGTTAGGACCATATTGTATTCTAAAAATCATTTGCAAGAGTATTTTATATGTCCAACAAATTGTTTCTTTGGGAACATACCATAAATGGAGGTTGAATTTCCAAAGTAGCTCCCCTTTTTCAAATCCTACTAGATCTACATTACAGATGAGCGATTTTATTAATAGTATGAGTTTTAGCTCTGGGAGCAGATAATGTGCCATGTGATTTAGGAATAATGAAGAAAGTTCCTTCTTTTCTAAGTACAGCGCCTGACCCTAGGTTAAATTTTGAAACTGATAAATTTTATCTTTGGGATTCCTTAAATCCCTGTATCCCTTTTCCATATACGGCGCCCCTTTTTTCAAGCAACGTGCCTCCTTTTGTGGCTGCCCCCAATCTTACCAGTTCCTTAGTGTTCTAAAATTACTTATATTATCTTCTTCCCTAAATTCTTTATTCTTTTCATGCTGGGTGTGGTACCACACACTTGTAATCACAACACTGTGAACCTGAGGCAGGAGGATTGTGAATCTGAGCCCAGCCTGGGTGAAATAACAATACCTTGTCTCAAAAAACAAAAAGGCCTGAGATGTAGCTCAGTTGTAGAGAGCGCCCCAGAGTTTGATCCCCAGCACCACCAAAAAAGAAAAAAAAAAGACAGTATAAATTAATTGTTTTGTTAAATATTCATATATCCATCACGTAGCATGGCAAAGTGAATAGGTAGTGGAGGAGAATGTTTGGGAGAAGTATGTAATCATAAACAGCCCTAATTTAAGGTTCTGCCCTAAGGATAATTGTCTTTAAGCCATTTGTGCTTTCAAGTCTCGCCTTTATTTACTTGTTGAGCATATCTGACTAAAAGCTTCTCTTTCTTCATGATTTCTGCCAAGAAAGCAAAAGAGATGTTTACTAGCATTGAGGATAGCCAAAGATGGCAAAAAGAGTGGGTATAAGAAACTATGTAAATTTGGAACTACCTATAGGGCCTTGTGAATGAAAAGAATACGCTATAATGACTTAATTTAAGCAGTAATAAAATAGTTTCATATTTCTTACCCATAAATGATAACATGCAGTTTATAATCTTACACAATTTGATCATTGATGCATATCATTAAAATCATTGGTTTCTAATATAAGCCACCCACTCCTCCTATCTCTTGAATTGTATGCTTACCATAGTTAGTTGCATTTATTTGCACACCTGTATATGCCAGCTTTAATTGTTGTAACTATATGATTTAATCACACATCAGCCAAATTTGTGAGATGTGCATGTGAGGAGAAAAGAACTTTCTGTGAAAGTTCAGAAGTTTTTTTATGAGCTTGATAAAGCAGTGAAAATGATAGCTACTAAACTAAGCACTGGTAACGTAAGCCTAGGAAAAGATATCCAAAAAGCCCTCAAAAAGACAACTGAAACCTAGAAGGATTGTTATGGCTTTGCAGGTGCCTGCAAGTTCTCTCTTCTAAAGAAAGTGAAATTGAAAATGCATTGAGGATGTAGGGGAAGACTGTCTTGAACTCCAGCTGATGAACTTATGTGAAAAGGCATATGCTCTACTAAATCTACATTAAATGATTGATAATATATTTTTGCATGTTATAAGTTATAATAAAGTGTTGAATTTTTACTTATACCTCACTTTTAATTTTTAAAATTAGTCACCTAGTGGACCTTATTATGTCCATAATATTTACAGTAACAACTCATTTTCCATAGGATAATATGAAATTCTAGGTAGCGCTTAATTTCTTTGCCATATCTAGGCCTAACATACTTTCAAATCAAACTGTATTGAATGAGCGTAGGAGATAGATTTTAATTCTTTATAAATTACTAACCAGAGATTATTTATTACAAGATCCTTTCCATGATAGATGACACTACTGAAAGTGGAATTTTTTTTCATGGAAATAATAAACTAGGGAATGATTTCAATATATAGTGAATGAGTCCTTGTAATTCAAGATTTTTTTTCAAAGTACTTGTCTAGTATATATTTTCTGGAACATTTGTGGTTCCTCTTAGGTAGTCTTGAGGGATTCCATGTATTTTTAAGTTACTTTTCTACCTAGTATTCCTTTTTTTTTTTTGAAGTAGGATGTTTGTGAAGTTGCTAGTATCATTTACTAGTGAAGCCTAATAGATTCTAGAACCATTCCCACATCATAATTGTTCTTTTCAAATGAAAATGACTCCTATTCAGTGACACCACCTAGCATTACTCAGGTCTGGCTCAGCATTCAGGGTATGATGAATAAAAACAATGTTTCCACCAC
>NW_022900951.1:73513484-73567465 GCF_012274545.1 Fukomys damarensis
AAGGCAGGCCACCGATCCGCTGAGCTAAATCCCCGGCCCCTACTTACAATTGTTTTTAAAATTTATTTCTCTGTAGATTCTGCCAGTTTGGTTTTTACTTCCTATCATTTTTCTGTTCACATAATCTTATTTATTTATTTTGGTACCAGGGATCAAACTCAGCACCTTGTGCTTGCAAGGCAGACACAGTACCCCTGAGCTAAATCCCCGGCCCAGAAATGATCTTTATTTTTATGAGAGTACTATATGTCCCTAATTAATTAAATGTTCAGAAGGGCTTGTAGTAAAGTTATAACTCATGCCCTTCCTCTTCCTATTCTTAGTATTGCTTACCGGTGGTGCCCCTCTTAATTCTTTCAATAGTTTTTTTTTTTCTGGTACTATAATTTTGTCCGTACCTCCAACTAATATGCAATAGTGCTGTGTCTTCCTTTATCTGATTTAGATATTATCTGTTGACTTCCTTTTATGATAGAAGAGAATTAAGCTTATATACCACCCTTCACTCCCCCATCCCTATCATCTCAATAGATACAGATATAATTCTTTTTAGTTTCTCTTGTTAAAGAGCATATATACCTTTTTTGACCTCTTTTCAAATAATCACATGTAATGTGTTTGAGACTATGAAGAACAATTTATGAAGTCCACCTAGATTTTTTTGGTAAATGTTATTTATAGACTCTCTGTTGATCCTTCTCTGATCATTTATAGTTTTTCTTACATTAAAAAAAAATTTTTTTTCCACCACACTGGCAAAAGTTTTCAGCAGTCTTAATGGTTTATAAGCATTTTAACTATTCCTCTTCTGGGCTGGCTACCTCCTTTTGAATTTACAAAACAGAGAGAGGAGAGCAAGAATCCTAATTTTCTTTTCTTTTCTAATTGAGTTTATTGGTACATTTTAGGTATACAGTACAGTTACATTCATCATTGGGATCTTGTACCTTTACATGACAGGTCTTGGTTCTCATTTTTCCCCCTTGTCCCTGCCCTCCCTTCACTTCCTCCTCTTATCCCTATTTACAAAGACTTTATTTCCATTTCTTCATTTTCTCATATTTTTTTCTTTTCCCTTATTTCCTTTCCCCTACCCTTCCCCCTTCCAAGAATCCTAATTTTCAGTGGTTCGCCATCTCCTTGTGCTGTTTTATCCACTTGATTTGTGTTTGAGTTGGTCTGGCTACCTAATGTGCATGGTGTGTGGTATGTATGTGTGCATGCTTGTGTTTGTGCACATGCACATATCCACATAACCAATTGTGCACTGAGGGCCCATCCTAGTGCAGTACCCATTTCCAAGTTTATACATGTGAGAGAGTTGATAAAGGGGCCTGCAGTAACTCAAAGCCTGAACTTGGGCTTGCTTCCCTGTGTGTACTTTTTAACACCCCCTTACCCCATGCTAGGCAAGCATCACACAATTGACCTATATCTTCAGCCCCTTTTGTCTTACTTACAAATAAATAAATTCCTTTTACTCTGATACCATATTTTCCACAATTTTTGTGACAAGTGGCCTTTTTAGCAGTGTTAACCTAGACTCCTGCCTGGAGATTTTGTATATTTATTTTGTTTCTTTAAAAAGTCTTTATTGTTTACAACAATTTTAGGTTCACAGAAAAATTGAGTGGGAAGCACAGAGAGTTCCTGTATACCTTGTGTCCCCTTACATGACCAGCCTTTCTCACTGTCAGCATCTTTCACTAGAGTGGCATATTTGTTACAATCAAGGAGCCTACATTCAAGTATCATACAAACTGTTTCCTTCCTTCCTTCCTCTTATCCCTGACAAGCACTGATCTTTTTTATTATCTTCATAATTTGACCTTTCCCAGAATGTTATATACTTGGAATCGTACATAGGCATCCTTTCAGATCACCTTCTTTCACTTAGTAATGTGCATCTAAGATTCATTCTTTTGTCTTTTTGCTGATTGATAGCTCATTTCTTTTTAGAGCTGCACGACATTCTATTGATTAGATGTACCAGAGTTTATTCATTTGCCTCCTGAAGGACATATTTGTTTTTAAATTTTGACAAGTATGACTAAACCTAAATATCCATGTTTAGGTTTCTGTGTGGATGTAAGTTCCAACTAATTAGGGTAATTGAGTACGATTACTCAATCATATGGTAATGTCACAGGCAAGACAGGTGAAGAGTCCCCACAGTCACATCCCTGACTTTCCAGATGACAGATAGAGACCGAACGCATAGAAGCCAAGTCACACTTGTATTCAGCAAGCATGCACGAGTACAGCTGCCTTCTCGCAGAGAGACAGGCAGGGGTGCCCGAAATGGAGCCACCATTGAAGGGGGGCTCAAAATGCTATTTTATAGTATCTGGGGGCCTAACTTGCCTCTGGGCTGAGGGTGCCTCTATTTGATTGGTTAATGATTACCTTAGCTTGTTACTAGGGATAACAGGGAATAGTCTTTTTGGGGGCCTTTTACATTTTAGGGCCAATGTTATTTTTCCTTTTGATCTTAGCAAACTAACCTTTGTAGCGTACAGCGTGACGATGAGGTGCAACCACAGACTGCCAGTTTTTCACGGTTAAGCCTGTTTTGCCAGCTATCTGAAATCCTTCAGCAAGGGTAGGGGGGAGGGGTGTGGGTCCCTCAGCTCTCCCTGACTAAGGGTCTCTATCCCTTCAGTAAGAGTATGTGTACTTTAGTAAGAAACTGCCAAAATGTCTTCCAAAGTGGCTGTATATTTGCATAGGCTGCTCCTATGTCCCCCACCTTTTACACACAACACACACACACACACACACACATACATACATACACACGTGTGCGCGCGCACATGTGTGTCTCTTTTTTTTTTTTGTACTGGGGTTTGAATTTAGGGCCTTCACACTGAGGTACAACCTTAGTCCTTTTTTTGTTTTTTATTTTGAGACTCTGTCTTTCTAAGTTGCTGAATTGACCAGGTTGGGCTTGAATTTTTGATCCTCCTGCCTTAGCCTCCCAGCGTGCTGGGATTACAGGCATGTTATTACTACACTGAGCTTCTACTCTTTCTTAAGTCCTCATTGATTCAGTAATTTTCTCCCGTCATATCCTTTCATAGCACTTGCATCTCTCCTTGATAGTAATTAAGTTTGTTTTAAAGGCTTTCTTCCCTACTAGTCTGTAACCTTTGTGAAAGCATGGATCGTGTTTTATTTTCTTGCTCATGATTTTATCCCTAGCACCGAGCAGAGTCTGACATTTTGGCAAGTCGTTAGTAAATATATATTAAGTTTTTGGATTAGTAGCTTCATCAGTCATTTGGATTAATGCTTTCTTTTCTATAGTGATTGATAATGATATTTGAATTGGCAAGTATATTTTGCTTGAAGAATCTTACTTAGAAGGCAGTAGACTAGCTAGGAATAATCATTTGAATGAAACTTCATATCAGAAAAGCCTAGAAAGAAAAATTCTCCAAACCCAATCTTCTGCATATGTGTTTCTATGTGTATATGTATATTATACACATACTTATATATATTTAGGTATTAAAAACACTGTGTTTTAGCTAAGCATGGTGGCACACATCTGTAATCTCAGGTATTTGGGAGATTGAGGCAGGAGAATTACAAGCTTGAGGCCAGCCTGGGCCACATAGTGAGACTTCTGTCTCAAAAATAAAATAAAAGAAAATAAAATGGGCTGGGGATTTAGCTCAGTGTCTCCACTCCTGTTTTGCAAGCGCAAGGTCCTGAGTCCAATCCCTGGTACCAAAAAACAAACAAACAAAAGAAAAAAAAATAGGGTTGGGATTGTATGCCTGTGGTAGAGCTCTTGCCTAGCATGTGGGAAGCCTTGAGTTCCATTTCCTCTACCAAAAAAAGTGTTTTTAAGTGAATAAATTTGTGATAGCTGTTAAACAAGGGGCATTTCTTCTTTTAAGTGTCACCAATGATTAGTAAATTGGAATCTATGTATCTTTTTAAGTCACTGCACTAAGACTTTTCTTCTTACTTTGGGCTTCGTTTTCTCTGCCTAAGGTGGCAGCTGAAAATCATTGATTTAAGAATTTTCTTATTTTATAATCTAGTCATTCATCATTCTAAATTTCTACTGTAGCCAGTGCTTTTGTGGCATCCTACAATTTCTGATGTGTGGTGATTCATATTTATTTCAAAGTACTTTCTAACTTCCTTTTTGATTTCTTCTTTGATCCGTCAGTTATTTAGAAGTATATTACTTATTTTCCAAGTATTTGGGGATTTTCCAGAAATCTTTTGGTTTTGATTTGCAACATAATTCTGTGATATAGTAATATAGTTTGTAGAATTGAATTATTTTTCTTCCCCAAAGCACACTGTTTAAAGTTTTTTTTTTATTTTTATGAGGTAGAGATTTTATTATTCCATTTGTAAAAATAAAAACAAATTTTATTTTTTTAAGTATTGAGGTTCTTTTTAAATTTATTTTTAATTTTAAATCTTATTAGTACATATTGTAGTACATAATGATGACTTTCATTGTGGGTAGCTGTAATTGTGGGTTTGTTTCTCTTTGCAGTTGTTTCAATTTTTTTTTAAGAGACAAGATCTTACTGTGTATTTCAGCCTGGTCTTTAGCTCAGTATGTATCCTAGGCTGGCCACTTCACTTGTGAGGATCCTTCTGTCTCAGCTTCTCACGTGCTGGGAATGTATGCAAATGCCCCCCCCCCCAGGCTAGTTCAGTTGGTTTCTGCTTCATATTTTTTGAAGCTTTTATTACAGGAATATATATTTAGAAATTTTATATCCTCCTTAGTAATTGATCTCTTTGTCATTAGGAAATTACCTTGTTTTTTAAATCCCTGGTAATATTTTGGCTCTGAAATCTCCTTTTCCTGATATTAATATAGAGACTCTTAACCTTCTTTTGAGTAGTATTTACTGTGGTTTATCTTCTTCCTTCTTTTTATGTGACATGTCCTTTTACCTCCCTCTGGCTGCTTTTAATATTTCACCCTATCACTGGTTTTCAGTAATCTGATTAGGATGTGGTTTGGTGTAGTGCTCTTCATATTTGTTGGGCTTTTTGAATCAGTGAGGCTTTATATCTATCTATCTATCTATCTATCTATCTATCTATCTATCTTTATATATATATATTTTTTTTCCTAAGGGGATTGAACTCAGGTCCTTGCACTTGCAGGGCAGGAAGCTGAACCATTGAGCTAAATCCCTGGCCCTATATTTTGTTTTTTAGTCAAATCTGTAAAATTTTTGGCCATTACTATAATCTCTAAATATTTTTCATTTCCTCCCCTTTCCCTTTAGGTTTCAAAGAGACATATATTCTGCTCACTTAAAAGTACCACTATTGTTATAATACTGTGTTCATTTTCATTTGTTTGTTTTGATTCTTTTCTCCTCTGTGATTCATTTGGGAAAGTTTATACAGCATATGTCTTAAAGTATACTAATTTTTCCATCTGCAGTGTTTAATTTGCCTTTAATCCTATCCAATGAATTTTTCTGTTCAGACATTGCAATTTTCATCTCTATAAATTCAGTTTCTTTTTTTTATATGATCCATGTCTGTACTTAATTTTTTCAACATATGGAATAAAGTTAATTTTTAATATTCAGATCTGCTGATTTTAGCATCTGGAACAATCCTGCTTTTTGCATTCCTATAATCTTTGATTAGATACCAGATTTTGTGATTTTTACCTTCTTTAGGATATTTTCATATTCCTGTAATTATTCTAGAGCTTTGTTCTGGAGTGCAGTTAACGATACTTGAGTGGAACATGGTGGAGGATGGATGCCTGTAATTCCAGTACTTGGAAGGCTGAGGCAGGAGGATTGCCATTGAGTTCCAGGCAGGCCAGCATGGGCTACGTAGTGAGTTAAATGAAGGTCACCCTGAAATACATAGAAAGACCCTGTCTCAAAAAACATTTTATAAGGTAGGATTACAAGGCCTCCTGCAGATTCAGGTGTGGAAGAGTGAAAAAGGTGCAAACACTTGAAAATAAATAGATCCTTTTGAGTGTGGCTTTTATTTATTTGGCAAGGCCAGAGCAAGGTAGAGTGCATTAATTAATTATTCCCTACTAGTAAGGCAAGAGCTTTCTGAGAGTTCTACCTAATGCCTCATTAATTATGTTTTCCAGTCTGGCTGGTAGGAACCGTTTTTATTCCTGGTTCTGTACGCCAGATAGTGTTCTCCATCGTCAGGTAGTTTCCTTACATACACGTGTCAGTTGGTATACTGCTGAAAATGTAAGATGGATCCTCCATCAGTCTCTTTCTCTGCCTTCTCTGGGACGCTGTCTTCTGAGTTCTAGCAGCCGAGGCTTCCTGGATTCTTAACTCCTCGAGGTAGGCTTTCCTAAATACTCTGCCTGAGTTCCTTTGCCCTGAGGAAATTTCCTGAAAGCAGCATAGTGTGTATGAAGCCATCACAGGGCTTATCTCATTTGCTTACCATCTTTAAAAGTCACTGTCCTTTGTTGCCTATTGTTCAAAGTCTGCAAGTCTCCAAAATCATTGTTCAAAATATTTACGTTTTATTTTGTATTTGGTTGTTTGGGGACAGATGGTAAATTGAGCAGAAGTAGAAGTCGTAAACTCATTGAAAAAAAAAACAGTTTGATATAGCTAATTAAAATGATTGGGAGTTTTTATTCTTTAATAACCCTTGTCCCCAAACATATACGCAATCTTGGCTGAAAGTTAACCTAGCCCTTCCAACAGTCTTACTTAGAATCCAGGTGTAATTTCTTGGATTCATTTAGGTGGAAATCACCTATTTAGCAATTATCTTAACCTCAATCTGGCAGTCTCCTTTTATCTGGCTCGGTAGTTATATGGCAATACTCTTCTTTACTGACCTTACTTTCTTCATAAAAACTATATACATATAGCTTCTTTCATTTTCTAAACATTTTCCTCCTCACTGTTGTCATTTTGGTGATGTGATATCTGTTCATTTCAATACACTTTTTAGCCTTGGTCAAAACCCCATTCTTTTAAGTTTATGTATCAAAGTTTTTACCTCTAGTACCTTTTTTTTTTCCTCATTGAGTTTATTGGTACATTTTAGGTATACAGTGCAGTTACATTCATTGTTGGGATCTTGTGCCTTCACATGACAGGTCTTGGTTCTCATTTTTTCCCCTTGTCCCTGCCCTCCCTTCACCCCCTCCTTCCCTCCCCATTTACAAACACTTTATTTCCATGTTTTCATTTTCGCCTATTTTTTCTTTTCCCTTATTACATTTCCCCTACCCTTCCCACTTTCCCTACACCTTTAGCCCTTTTCTTCCTATTTCACATTGTCAGTTATCTCATTAGGATCTTATTAGAATTATAGCAGTACCTCCTTATTTAGAGGATATATTCCAAGACCCTGGGTGGATGCCTGAAGCCGCAGATAGTAATGAAGCCTTCATGTACTGTGTTTTTTCCTATATAAATATACCAATTATTATAAATGGCATGTGAGAGGCCACTCAGAGTCACTTTGTGAGAGGAAAAAGCTTTATTCCAGTCTAAGTGTGAACAGAGACTGAAATCAGGCAGATTTCAGCAGCTAGCTGGGAAGAGCCAAGTTTATTTCACCTGTGCGGATGGACTGACATCAAAGAGAGAGGTACAGAGGGAGAAGAGAGAGAGGGAAAGAGGGAGAGAAAGGGAGGGAGTGAAGGAGGGAGGGACAGAGGGAGAGAGAGAAGTAGCTAGCTGGGAGAGAAATTAAATATATGGCTTGAAAGGGGAGCTAGCTATGATTGTAAGGAATGTTTATGGCTGAGGGTTCAAGGACAGGCAGCACAGGTGTGCAGACAGTCACTGGACTTCTTGGACCCTGGAGATTATATACTCCATCCTAAATTTTCTTTAAGGTCATCTTGATATGTGGGGAAGAGATTCAAGTCCCAAACCTGCTAGCTATCTGAAGTGTGAGTTCCTGTTCTCTAATATCAAAGAATGAATTCTAGGAACAATGGAGGTTAAAAGTAGGAACAATTTATTGAGAGAAAGATAGCTTCTGCCTAAGAGAGACAGGAGCGGGGATGGAAAATGGTTTACCCACTCATCTAATTTCTCAGAGGTATTTTATGAGATAAAGGCATGAGGTGAGGCCGGTTCAAGGTGGGATAAAACTATAGTCAACTAGTAGGATTGCATACACAGTTGCTTAGGTAATTTTGATCCAATGAGAAATCCCCAAGGTGGACAAAACTAGGAACAACCAATAAGATTAGGACAAGTGTAGATACTTAGGTAATATTGATTAAATGGGCATCCAGTGGGGAAGCAAGTCATATAGGAAGCTCAGAAGGAATGAGCAAGGATTTTAGGTGATAAAGGGTTGGGTCAGGAATCTTTCTTGGAAGATCTTGGTCTCCCACCCAAGTGATTGATACTTATTTAGAATATCAATCACTGCTATTTATGCTATGTGGGTGTGGTTTCCTCTTCTTTTGCAATGTTGGTTTTCAGTGAATATGTCTTCAGAATATTTTGTTTTGTTTTTTGTTTTTTGGGACAGGGTCTCACTGTGTAGTTGAGACTGACCTGGAACTCACTATGTAGCCCAGGCTGGTCTGGAACTCACAGTGATTCTCCTGCCTCAGCCTCCAGAGTGCTGGGATTACAGGTGTGTATCACCACGCCTGACTCAGTGAATGTGTCTTGATTGTCCTTCTTGTTGGCTCCTCAAAGGCTGGCCCTGTTTAACGGCCTATAAGATATCTAATTAATTTATCTATCTACAATAATCTATCCTAGTAGCCTGCTGTTTACATAGAGCAGCCTGTTGGCTTGTGAAGGTCTCTTTCAGGCGAGGCAGGATACCTAGAGCAAGGTTTAATTGGCATATTAGGATAATTAATAATAGCTAATTAATAAAATATAATTGTAACAGTGTACTGTAATAAATTATAATAAAAGCAATGTGAATGAGATCTCTTATAAGTGCTTTTCATTATTATATAGTAATGATATAGGATATTGGATGTCATTGTCATATATATATATTATATTTTTATCATTCTAATATAATGTGGTAGATCTGATAGATTCTAGGCTCTTGTGTATGCCAAACAAAAATTTGCAAGTGCACAGTGGTAAAAGAAAAAGCAGCTACATTTATTAAAGATAGTGGAAAGATGAGCTTAGACAAGTCCCTGCTAACAGAAACAAAAAAATGGCATGAACAGAAAATGGTGTCGGTCGATGGGAAAATAAAAAAGCACACACATAAATCAGGATTTTGGATTTTAAAAAGAAGTGCACTCCATCTCAGATGAGAGTGACAAATGAATGATAGGTTGTTGAGTCAATTTGGGGCTTTTGTAATGCATAGCTGTCCCAGAACACTCTCTAATTAAATTACATTCATGAGATGTAGTCCATATTTATGAACCTTTAACAAGGTACCAGTGGAGAAAAGGTTAGTGAAGGTCAGGCTAGGAGCTCTTACAGGTATAGCTATAGAGATCTCCAGGTCTTTGTTGTTATTTCTGCTTCTCTGAGAGCAATGTAAAGAGGATTGGCTCTGGAGTTTTGCCCAAATTCAGGTGGGTAGAGAGGGAGTGGTTTCCAAGCCCAAAATGTGCTACCTATGCTAATACTATTCTCTCTCTTGAAAGACTCAAGAAAAATATTAATATTTTCAGACTGGGATTGGCCATAGGTAACTGAAACTGTGGAGAGCCAAACTCTATATAGAGGGTGATTACTATGTAGCATAAAACAAGAATTTTAGTGCTAACTAGAACCTTACAGCTTATCCTCCCTAGTAAGCAGATTTTGCTTTGTCACAAAATGTGTAAGATATTTTCGTCCTTGATTATTATATGAATTTATGTGAAACTTTATTATAATATTTTCAATATACAGTATGGTTTGGGCATGACTTTATTAATATAATTTATATATTTAAGCTAATTCATTCTTACTGGTCATGCTGGCAGAATGAAGAAGAGAAGGCTGAAGAAAATCCAAGTCACTGTTCAATAAGAACAAATGTTACTCTAGTGCTGGAAGGTCAAATCAGCATACATTTTGGTTGAAAGAGGGCTTTACTATTTGGTTATAAATGAATATTTCTGAAGTAATCCTTTCTGAATTTTATTCACTTCATTATTTTTCTCCCCCTGAAGCTGCCCCATGATTTTTTAATACTATGGATGTCAAAATTAGGAAACTTTTTAGTAGCAGTATTATACATGTGACCTCATTTTTGTATTGCTTTTCCTCTTCTTAATTCTGTTTAGCAAGATTGTTAAGTTTACAGTTCTACTTTCTTGCTGAAATTCTAGAGAGGTTTCTCTTTGACAGAGCTAGATAAAAAAATGAACTCTTTATTATTGGCTTTTTCCAAAGTTTATATTGTGATTGTCAAGATTACTATTCATTGAGGGATAAAGATAATATAATCGTTTTGTATGTTGTTAGAACTAAATTTTGGAAGATGAAAGCAGTAACTAGGAAGGTTTTTAAGTTTTGTTTGAAGATTTATTATGTATGATGGGAATGCCTAATTTTCTTGTCCTGTAATTTAAATAAATAGAATAAGTATTTTAATGCAAATGCAAAGTAAAAATTCATCTTCTACAGATTATTAGCATTTATTTCATGACATTTTCCTCCTGTATTTTTAAATGCAAATATAATGGAAAAATGTTCCTGTATGTGCTCATGAGAGAGTGCACTTTTTGCTTATTGACTATTTTGTATTTTGCATTTGGCTAGTCAAGTCCTGACTAATGAATGCCTGAAAAGGTCTGTGTCAGAAAATAAATTCAACTGCTTTTATATACAAGCTAAGTTACACAATTTAAGTTCATTGGAAGTAATCTGGGAAGCATGTGACCTTTGTGCTCTAGAGCTCTTGCTTGTATTCTGAAAGTAAACTATGTAAATGATCTAAGCTTTCAGATCGGAAACTTTCATTGGTTTTATTATATTTTTATTTATTTTTATTTTTTGGTACCGGGGATTGAACTCCGGTCCTTGCGCTTGCGAGGAGGCCACCGAACTGCTGAGCTAAATCCCCGGCCCCTTTCATTGGTTTTAAACCAAATGAACTATCAAATCTGATGGAATGCTTCTGTCTGTCCTACCCCCTTTCCCTGAAAATAAGTCCTAGTCAGGTAATAATCAGCCTTGAAAACTAGAGATTAGAAATGCCAGCCCCAATCGGTTTATCCTTGCCTTGAAAGCTATTTCTCTTGTTTGTTGGCTATTCTGTAAGGCAAGTAAGGCAAGGATAGACTGTTTAAGGCTGGTATTTTTTATCTCTCGTTTTCCAGGCAGATTATTTTCTAGTTAGGTGTTATTTTTTATTTTTTATTTTTTGGGAAACAGTGTGATGGATCCCAGTATTCCACCTTATAAAGGTGTAGTCTTGGCTGGCATGGTGATGTGGCACACAGGTCATGCAAACTTTGTATGTAATGGTTTTGCCAAACTTCTGTGTGCCTCAGTTTATTAATTAAATAATGGGGCTAAAATATCTACACTACAAATTTGTTGCAGGTTTCATTTTTTCAATCAAAGTAGTAAGAGACTTGGAATGAGGTAGGTGCTCAGTGAATCTTTCTCAGTACTCAGAGTAGTGATAGTCTCTCTTTAGGTCTACCTTTTCATATTCTTTCCATCTTAGTATAGAAATTATAAATACCATTTCCTGCTAGGTGTGGTATTCACCACCACAGTTTGGCAGTTGAAGATATTACTATTGATTTATTCCTTTCTTTTCTCCTCTTTATTTCTCCCTTTCAATATTTCTCCTTCTCTACCCTCCTCTCCCATTGCTCTTTCCTTCCCTTCATCTATTCCTCCTTTGCACCACCGTATTTATTTAACTTGTTACTGTCTAGCTGGAGCTAAAATTTGGTTTATATGGGCAGCATTTAAAACAGTTGACTGTATAGAAGTTTGGCTGTTATGGTCTTTTGAGCTAAAAGGTCTTAGCCTGCTATGAAGAAATAAACAACATAGGGCCAATCAACAAATATACAGAAACCATCTTTAATGCATTTATGTAACATGCCTCAAACTTTGTAAGACCCAATCCCTACTTCAGGGAATTTACATTCTCTAGTGGGAAATTATATACTATGATAAATACTCTAATCAAGGTTTGAACTAGGACCTTGGGAGTGATTTAAAAAACAGCAGTTTTGTCACATTTCTAGGTTCTTTAAAGCTTATTGTAGCATATAAAAGTGTTATACTTTGTCAGTTAATGGTGACACCATGCTTCATCATTTTTTGAGGTTTAAAACCAGACCATTTCAATATGTGAATTACATTGCTCATATTTAGCTACTCTCTATAGCTTTGGGTCTACATGTAGTCTAATTTCTAAATTTCATATGAAAGAAAATGCTTGTTTTAACACATTATGTTGTGGTATTAATACAGAATGATCATTCTAGTACCTTCCTAAAGTGTTCAGTACATGAATCTCAGCCAGGAACTTATGTATAGTTTGTGAAATGCCATATATTCCAGGCTCAATGGCTTGCTGAAAATGGAGAGACCTTTCAACTTGGTGGATGAAATTTGTACTTAAACTCTTGAACAGATTCACTGTTGTATACTTCAGAGGCAGTATTAATGAATGGATTTAGATATAGGACAGTTTCTTTTAATGGAAGGGTTAAATTGCCCCATTCCCCTATTGAGATCCCCAAGTAGCTTGATCTAAAGAGATATCTTTTCCTGTGTTACTCTCCAAATTCTTAAGCTGAACTAGGTGGCCACTTGTCTCTTTTGTCTCCTTGTGGGCAATTGCTAGTGCAATCAGACTTGCCTGGAGAAAAGAAAAATGAAGTTTTCTAAAGCCTAAGTCAGATGTATACTTTCCTCAGAAAGTGTTTAAAAGGAAGACATACAGTTGAAATACTACTTACTAAGAGTATGATTCTGAAGGTATATTATACATTTAAAAATCTTTTTTGAAGCTGACTTGGAAACCATCCTTGAGACTTTTGGTTCTGTAGAGAAATGTACTGACAGAACTAACTTTTTAGGCTACATCAGGGCTATAAATAGCCCAAGTAGGTTGAAAATGCCTGTGGTATTGATTATGGCCATTAAATAAGATATTTTGTTTAGAATAAGTATAAAATGATTAGCAAATACAATGGTACTTGAAGAGAAGTCAATTTAGGAGTTTTGTAACATTTTGGCTATCATTCTGGTGCTGGCATATTAACTTTGGTCTAAAATTTATGACAACACAGCAAGAGAATTCTGTAAATGTTTAAACACGTCTATATTTGTATTTCAGTGATCTGCTGACTATAAATAATTCTGTCAGTTGCACAATAACATTTGAGTTCAACCTTCCTAATCCTTAACCATCCAAACTGTTATAAAACCAAATTACTCAGTAGTGATTGAAATAGAAACTTTGACAAATGCTATTAAAATAAGTTTTGAAATTCTCAAATTTATCCTGCAGAACTCAGACTTTCTCTGTTTCATCAAAGAGGACCTCAAACATACTGTTATTGGCAGTTTTAACATAGCTGAAGTATTTTATACAGAGATGTAATATATGTCTGTCACTGGTTTTCAGGAGCTCCTATGAAAGGGGCTACTTGAAGACACTGTTAACATCTGTAGAAGAGGTTGATACTGACTTCATGTTTCCAAGTTTATGCAAACTGTGATCTATATAGTGATTTATAAGACATATTGCTCTTTTTTTCTTTTTTCTTTTTGGGTAATGGGATTGAACTGAGGACCTTGCACTTGTGAGGCAGGTGTGGTGCCACTGAGCTAAATCCCTGGCTAGACATATTACTGTTTTAGAAAGTCTAGGTGAAAAGGAAAAATGCCAGGTATGTTTTTTACTTCAGAATCTTTACATCCAAAATTTGGTGATTCAGAACTGTTTAAAAAAGAAAATTTGAATCATCTGCTTTTGCATGTATTATAGGTCATTACGTTCTTACGTTACCTGTAATTTTTCTGGCACGAGAACATATAGTACAATTGGGTTTTATATTGTAACTGGTACAGTAATTATATACTACATATGATACTTCAAGAACCAAGTATTGTTACGTATTTATTTGGAATTTTTATTCATCCTCAGTTATTCGAATGCATCAAAAGTGTATTGTGAAAAACAATTAGAGCAGAAGAATTTAAGGTCTATCTGAATAAACACTAACACAGCTGTTATTTTGTCTAAAATAATAAAAATGCCAAAAAGTGAAAACTACCTTTTAATTCCTATGCTAGCATTTGGCATGAATGACATTCTTTCTGCAATGTGTTTTCTATTTGATAGAATTTCTGTATCTTGGGAAGGGATCCTCTAATCAAAACTAAGTAAAAAAAAAAAAACAGCTAAGGAATAGTTTGGGACAAAATCTTTTAATCTATGCTGTTTTCATCCTTGAGCCTGCTTGCAGAATAAGGTTCAGGGGCCCAGACTGGGAGGGCAAGGCGGAATCACCACACAGACTCCCGGGAGGTTTCTGGAAGGCTTCCATTTTGTTGAGGAAATGTACAGACTTATGTAGGGTAAGGTGGGGGTGGAGTCAGGGTGGCGCTATTGGATCCTATTGGATAGGGTAACGCAGGAGTGGAGCCAGGGTGGAGTAGGGATGTTTGGCACATCTTATTGGCCACATGTTAGTTTTTGAATTGTATGCTTTGGGGGCTGAGGTGAATGGAGTCAGGACTTTAGAGGTTTTTGAGAGGAACTGTTTTACCTGTCTAAGGTCAGATCTCTACACACCCGAGGGGTCAGATTATTCCAGCCCTAATAGGCCTCGGAGTTTTCTCACTAGAGATGGGTGCGGTGCTCCTGACTCATCCAAACATTAACCTGATCCTCAAATGAAGTCATCACTATTTAGCATAGAATCTGAAGCCCATTTTGGGAAAAAAATGCTTATAAGATTTAATAATTTTTAATACTAATTCTTTAAAAATCCATTGTAAGTTTTTTGAAAATTAAAATCATTTTACCTCTTGTATAACCATGTGTTTCTTAACTTTTTAAGTTCATATATTTTAAATGTTATTCCTATTGAGTCTAAATAAGCTGTTTTTGCTTTTCATGGAGAGAGGATTGTCTTCCAGTTTGGAATCCATTTTTTAGAAATTATATTTCTGGATATTTGTGTTTGAATAGCTAAACAGCTATATAAATGAACAAATTTTAGACTCCTTTCTACATTGGGGGTTGTTTGCAAATTCAGGTACATCAGTCAGAAGTAATGATAGCCAAATTATTGGTTGACTTTTATGTATTTTTTCCTAGAAAAAGTGTGTTTTCATAATACCTTATTTACAACTCAGGTATAATTTTTAGTTTTTGGTGATTTATACTGTCGAATTTTTAAAGGAGTGAATCATTTTGTTTTGTCAGATTAATTTTGCAGGTACATCAGAAAACTAAATGATAGTTATTTATAAAAGCTACTTGAAGTAGATACATGGCAAGTCATTGTGAGGTGAAGTATCTGCAGAGTGATAATCATAGCCATTTAGTGGTTATTTGCGTATTCTAAAGACAGTAATCACAAAACAGATATTTAAATTACTCTGTTTAAGACAAAACACCAATCATGTGTCTGGGTACATTGCTTCGATAACAAGTGTAATTTTGAGCAGAATTACATATACTGTCTATTTCTGTTGCTGCCAACCTAGTCTGAGCTCTTATCTCAAAAGTAGATCTCTCTGTCTCCTTTCTCTCCCCACTCTCCTTTCCCTCCTCTTCACTCTCCCCTTCTCTCCCTCTTCTCTGCCCTTTTATCTACCCCCACTCCTTCCTTTTCCTCCTCCCCTTCTTTCTCAGCCCCAATTCCGTCAATAATCACAGACTTCACTTTTATTTTTTTCTTTGGGTATTGGGGATCGAACTTGGGACCTTGTGCTTGCAACGCAGGTGGTGGAACCACTGAGCTAAATCCCTGGCCCAAGACTTGACTACAGTAAGCTAGATACAGCGAAACACCAGAGGTCTGACTGGGACCAGAAGGGACCTAGGCCCACTGAATTTATAATTTAATGATTAGAAGGTGTTGCAAAAGAGGAAATTCAGGAGTCATTGGGAGATCACCAAAAATATCTGTAACCTTAGCTGAGAACATACAGAATGAATAGGAAATGGCCAGATGAAGAAGAGAGAAGGGTGTAGTGGGGTAGGAGGAGCTTTCTAAGCAGAGGAAAGAGCAAATTGAAAGGCCAGGATCAAGAAAAAGCTTGAGCTCTGACCAGCATTAATATACTAGTAGACTCTTGCACCTAGATTTTAAGAATGTAGGTAGCTTGTGGTATAATCAGACCTAAATACTAATTCCTAATACTAATTTGTATACTAATAATACTAATAATTTGTAAATTGAATACTAATACTAATTTGTAATTTATTATCTGCTTGACTTTAGGGTAATGACTTAGTTACTATAAACCTCAATTTTCTGATGCAAAAAATAGGACAAGTACATTCTGTTACCTAGGATTGCTGTTAATATTTCAGTGAGGCAGTCTGTGTAAAGCTCTTAGCGCGGTGCCTGGCACATAATAAATACATATTCAGTGAATGGTAGATGTCATTTAAATAGACGAAACTTGCTGATCTCTGCAGTCCTTTTCTTAGGCCTTTGATTCTTTCTCCAGTTAGTCCTGAATATTAAAGTCCACATCATTTCCTTAAATTTTAAAATCTGAAAGTTTTGAAAACAGACTTTTATAATTTGGCCATAAACCCTGACACCTACTCCAGGTTGTGTATAGTCTTTATTTCTCCTGTTTTGTGGAACATTCATGTTTCACTGCTAATTTTGAATACAATTGAATCAATATGCTACCCCAGATTTTGCTGGATATATTTTATAATATGTGGTATGCACACCATATTCTTTTTTTGTTTATTTGTTTGTTTTGAAACAGGGTCTCATTATGTAGTTGAGACTGACCTGGAACCCACTATGTAGCCCAGGCTGGTCTCGAACTCACAGCAATCCTCCTGCCTCAGCCTCCCCTGTGCTGGGATTACAGGGATGCACCACCACGCCCGACCATATTCTTTTCTTCTACAATTTTTCTTAGTTCCTGTTTGCATTACATAATGATTACTTACACTCCTGTAGTGGGTACATATACATAAAACAGTTTAATTCTTTTTGCTTCCCCTATCCCTCTTATCCCTCCTTTCCCTCTATCTTTTGGTCTCCTACTCTTTGTAAAAGATCTATCTTCCTGTTCCTATTATCCATCTTTTTAAGATATGATACACTCTGAATTCCACAGCATATCAGGCATCAAGAGTTTCAGGTAAAAGATTGTAAACTAGCATCTGTCAACTTCCTTGAAATAAAATGTTAATACTGCTCCTTTTGTCTGACTTCTCTGGCCTTCCCTCTTTCTGGCTATCAAATTAAGGCACAATTCTTAGCTGGTTTCTCAGTGAAGGTAGATTTATCTGTTTTGTCTTTGGCTTCTTATTGTACTTCAGTGAATTTAATTACCAATTATTTGAGCAGGTATTATGTGCCAGCCTTGTTCTAAAGTGTCAGAGATCAGAATGTGAATAACACTATTAAGGTATTTGCTGTGAGGAAACTTGTTTTCTAGAAGCTAGAACACAAACAAGTGTAGAGTGAACAAGGTCATTTCAGATGGTGGTTTATGCTGTGAGGATAATAAGACAGGACTATGTGATAGGACCAAGGAAGGAGGAAAGGCTCAGAACCTCATACTTTGGCATTTAATTATCTGTTCTTCTGTGGTTAGTTTTCACTCCCTGGTTAGACTATAAATGCCTAAGGGAATTAATCATATCTTATATTTGTGTGTGCCATAAAGAGCTGGCTGTATAATGGATGCTTGATTAACATTTGTTTGATTCAGTTGTTTTCTTTACACAAAGAAAGTAAAAATTAATTTTTTAAACATTGAGCCCACTTGGTGAACAAATTTGTTTAAATATATGTTATATACAAATACTCTACTGGGTTTTGAAACTTTTGTATTTGTGTACAACTAGTCTTTTCATTCCTGTTATTATTCATAGGCTAAGAAAAAGAAATTTCACGTCCATTTTTTCCCATTCAGAATGATTTAGTGCAAAGCAAATCATTTCTTAACTGTAAAGGAGGTTCTTACTCTTAAAAAGCTACATTATTCCTGAAATTTTTTTTGCCTAATTCAGGTACTAAGATACTTTCCCAAACTCATTAGTGTGAAATTTTTTAAAGATCTAAGCAGCCAACATATATTTCCTGACCATACCTGGGGCTGATCATGGTTGTTAAACAGAAGACACTGATAGATTCCCATTATCATAGTTGAAGTTTATAGCAAGACATTTTATATAAGATTGGGCATATTGGGGGAGAAAAATGGCAGACCGGTGAGTGCCAGAGGCATGGCTTCTCCAAGTCTGGAAATCAACAGCCTGGAGATGAGAACCACAAGGGAACTGACAGAGGAGAAGAAAATAGGATCCAATGCTATAGAAAGAGATTACTGCCACAGATTGGAGAACATGTGATGTGCTAGATTGGCTGTGTACCTGCCCTGGGATGGGGGAGAAGGCAGCAAAAAGAAATTTGCTGCTCAGTAAGAAACAGAGACTGGACCTAGATTGAGAGTCTTGCACAGTCTGAGGCGGCAGTGAGAGCATGAGACAATATTCCTCGAGGGCCCCCTCAGGGACAATAGTTGGTGAGTGGGGTGGAACAGCTGGTGCAGATCTGCACGTGTTGGGCGGGGCTGCCATTTCTTTTAGAGAGGCTCTGGCTTGAACTGTGACAGCAGAACTGTTCCAGGGTCACTTTGCTGCCCTGACAGAGAGAAGGGAAGGGCAGTTCAGTCATGGTAGACTGCTGGCAGTTGGTCAAAAAACTGAGGGAATCAATGATGAGAAGTAAGGACTGGGATCAGGCAAACTCTGCTCCCTGGACTACACGGACCGCTAAGGCTGGCCCTGGCGACAAAGAGGCATCGCCTCTGTTCTGCCACTGGAGATGTGCACAGGCAGGTGGCCATGGCCTATGGGAGGATGGGACACACCCCACCTACAGTGTAACTGTGGACACAAGGTAACTAGCCAGGGGTGGAGGCCCCGCCCCCCAATAAGAGTAATCAAAGGTGTGGAACTGAGGATCCCATGCAAAATCTGGGAGGAGCCATCTGCAGATAGACCTGTGTCCAGCCTTTGGCTGGCTCTAGCAGAGGGCACCGTAACAGCTGAGAGCTATGTAGAGACAGTCAAGGTGGGGAGTCCTGGGCAAGGCTGCTGGCTGTGTAAGGGCCCCAACTCTCACCTTGGGGAAGCCAGAAACAGCCCTGTGTCCAGCATTGATCTTACTGCAGACCTGGTGGGAGAGCACAGCACAGCACATTTATGGGCTATTTCTAGGACACTAACACAAAACTGTGGACACAAGAGGAATTTTATTATTATTATCTTTCTTTTTCCTTGTCTGCTTGATTCATATTTTTTTTTTTGATCTGGTTGAGTTTTGGGTTTTGTTTTGTTTTTGTTTGTTTTGGTTGTTTAGTTTTTATACATTCTTGTTCTGTACCATTTATCTTCTTTCTCTTTCCTCAACTATATTTCTTGATTTTTGGATACTTTCATGTAAATGAACAGTGTCTTGTCTTTCTGATTTGCTTCAGTGTTCTTTTGCTTCCTCCTTCATGCTTTCTCTCCTACCTTCTCCAGTTTCTCAAAGCTTGCCCTTCAGCCTTGCTTCTATATTTCTCTTCACTTGTCTCTACTTTGCCTCCTATCCCTCATAAACTTCTCTCCCACAGGATTAAAGAAATCACTTTACTAAAAGGAAACTTACTGCATAAAAATTCCTGGTTTCTGTAGGCTTTTGTTATATAAGACTCGAGCTTGCTCATATGGTTAAAGGTACCAAACTAATAGGGACCACAGTTTGTCAGTTGCTAGGCTGTATGAGATGCTGTTGATACTGCTAATTGTACTCCTTTAACCAGGATATCATACTTGTAATTAGTTGTTCTCCCTTGTATGAGAACACTGTGATTGTCTGGGGTCACAACCATTACCAGAATCCAGTACCAAAGGACTGGGTGCTAAATAGATAGCAATCTTTCATCCTCAATAGATTGAGAAAGTAGGATCTTGGGATGGACTCAAAGACCAAGAACCACCTACACCTAGAAGACATCTCTGAGGAATAGACATTTCCTACAGAAGTCTCAATATTAGTGGTAAAGCTATCTACCATAAGAAAGCTACAAGCAATAACTCAGAAAACAAAATAAAATTAAAAAGTAGAAAATAAAAAGGCGTAGAAGCAAAATGCAATCCTAGATGTGCAGCCCACCCAGTATAAGTCTAGGGGGACAATGAGAGAGAAGAAATTGGAAATCACCTGAGCTGTCTGAAACGATAGCAGCAGAAGTAAATAAATAGATAGAAGAGGCTATAGAGACAATAATCTTTCAAGTTAAAAAAGAAATGACAATCAAAATGAAGGACATGCTCATTGAATGTGGAATAGATACAGCTAAAAAAATAAAAGAGCTTAGGAAAATGATGGAAACCATGAACACCCAACACAGGAAAGAAATGAAATTCATGAAACAGATTCAAACAGATATCCAGGAGATTAAAAACTCCACTAAAAGTATACACAATTGTTTAGACCAAAGTGAGGACAGAATTTCAGATCTGGAAGACACAATTGCAGTTACCGACTATGAAAAAAAAAGATATACAAACAGAAGCCATGAAAAATCAAATAAACGGTCACAAGGTGATACAAATAAAAACAATATAAGATTGATCAGAGTCAATGAAAGAGTAGGAGACAGTGAAAATGACCTAAAAGACTTGTTCACAAATGAAAACTTCCCAAACATGGAAAAAGAATTTGATTTACAAATAAATGAGGCATGCAGAACTCCAAATACTCATGACTGAAATAAATTTACACCCAGGCATATCATAAGTAAGATCCCAGAGATCAAGCACAAGAACAGAATATTAAAAGCTGTTAGAGAAAAGTAAAAAAAAAGCACCTATAAAGGAAAGCCCATCAGAATCACAGCAGATATCTCAATGCAAACCCTTGAGTCAAAGAGAGCTTAGAATAAAATACTTCAAGCAATAAAAGAAAAAACCTACAGTGCAGATTGATGTAGTCTCCAAAGACTATATTTCAAAATCAGTTGAGAAATAAGATACTTCTTTGTCAAAGAACAACTGAAGAAATTCACAACCAACAACCAACTCTAAGAAGTGTTCTGAAGGACATTTTAGTAAGAGGTAATGAAAACCACAATTCCAAAAACACCGATAGAAGCCACTAGGCAGGACAAGCTGCTAATTAGAGTTGAAAAACAAGGAACCAACATCAGGAAAATAACATGACAGGGACAGATAACCAATGAATATCAGTTACAACCATCAATGTAAGTGGTCTCAATTCACCAGTCAAAAGAAACAGAGTGGCAGAATGGATCAAAAAGAAGATCCAACAATATGCTACATATAGGAAACACACTTAACTCAAAAATTGATAAAGTCTGGAAAACAATATTCCATGCGACAAGAATCTAGACAAAAGCAGGGGTGACAATTCTATTTGCATCAAATGTGAACTTTAAAACAGGACTGATCAAAAGAGACAAAAAAAGGTTAGCATATACTTGTTAAGGGAAAACTCCAAGAAGAGATAACAATTACAAATATGTATGCACGAAATATCGGTGCACCCAACTATATAAAAAAAGATCCATGGACTTGAGAAATTGAATAAGAACTGACACAATTATAATGGGACACCTTAATACCCCACTGTCACAAATAGATCATCTAGACAAAAAGCAACAAAGAAATATCAGAACTGAACCAAACTCGTGAACAATTATACTTAGGAGATGTCTACAAAGTTTTCCACCCCAAAACATCAGAGTACACATGCTTCTCAGTTGCTTGTGGGTTCTTCAAAATAAACTACACACTAGCCTATACAAAGTGCTTAGTTAAATGGGTAGGAATTTAAGTTATCCCGTTAATATTTTCTGACCATAGTGCAATTAAAATGGTATTCAATGGCCTCCATAAACATCTGGAAATTAAATAACACCCTCTGAAAGAACCAGTAGGTCACAGATGAAATTAAAGAAGAAATTAAACAGTATCTACAATTAAATGACAGTGGTGATAAAACATGCTACAATTTATGGGATGTAATGAAAGCAGATCTAAGAGGAAAATTCATAGCAGGGAGCTCTCCTATCTGGAAAACAGAACGAGCTCAAATAAACAACCTAATGTTGAACCTCAAACTTCTAGAGAAAGAACATAGCAAGCCCAAAGCTCTCTTGGAATAATTGTAAATATCAGAGGAGAAATTGAAGCAATTGAGACTAGGAAAACGATAGAAATAATCTATGGATTGAAGAGTTGGTTCTTTGAAAGATTAAATGAACTTGATAAACCTTTAGCCAACCTTATCAAAAAAAGGAAAAACATTGCTCAAAAGGAAAATGGAATTGGCAATGGGACAGGATGAAAAGGAAAATGAGAAAAGGAAGAAAATGGAAAGAAAGCTTTTGTAAATAAGGAAGGGAGGGGGGATTCAGAGCGGGGAGGGGATTGGGAGCAAAAGGGGAATCCAGATTGGGCGTATAACTAGTCCAGTTAGGTAGCAGTCTTTTCCTTCATAAAGAAAACAAGCCCTATACTTTGGTATATAGGGCGTATGATCTATGGGTTATGTAGGACCTCAATCCAAATAATGTAAAGGAAATATAACTCCTAACTTACTGGATTTTCGGATGTGCAGATTTTGTGCTCTTAGAAATCGAAGAATGAATTTTAGAGGTTGAGTAGGAAGAATTTATTGAGAAAAATCTAGCTTCTCTCTAAGTCAAAGGGGGGATCTGAAAGTGGGTTGCCTGCCCATTCTGCTTCTCAAGGTATTTTATTGAGCAAAGGCATGAGGTTGAGGGTGGGGTACAAGTTGGGAGGAAACTACAGTAAACTAATAAGATTACAAGTATAGCTGATTAGATAATATTAATTCAGTGGGAAATAATGAGGTGTGACAAAACTATGATCAACCAGTAAGATTACAATATATAGTCACTTAGGTAATATTGATTAAATGGGGATCAAATGGGAAAGCTAGTCCTGTAGCAATAGTACAGGGAAGGAACAAGGATTTCCTGGAAGGAACAGGCTAGAGAGGTTTTGGTCCCCATCCAAGGTGATTGATCCCTATTTACAATATCAATCACTGCTGTTCATCCCTAGAAGTACTTCTGTGTAGTTTTTCTTGAAGCCTGGCCTGTAGTGAATGAGGCTTGGGCCCCAATTGTCTTCTGAGCTGTGGACCTGGTCTTCACCAACTGCCTTGTAATATTTTCTGACTAGGTTAGCTGTCTACAATAATGTCATAGGTTGATCTCCTTTATAGAACTATTTTGTTTTGTTTTGTTTTTTGGTACCAGGGATGTAACTCGGGTCATTTGCGCTTATGAGGCAGGCAGCGGAACCACTGAGCTAAATCCCCAGCCCTAGAACTATTTTGTTCTTTATAAATTGAAGAGCATCAAAACTTGGAAACAGCCCATTTGCCCATCAGTTGGAAACTGGATAAAGATGTGTTTTTTCTATAAAATGGAATATTACTCAGCCATAAAGAATGAGAAATTAGAATCATATTAGAAAAACTATAATACTACATAAGATCCTAATGAGATAATTGACAATGTGAAATAGGAAGAAAAGGGCTAAAGGTGTAGGGAACGTGGGAAGGGCAGGGGAAAGGTAATAAGGGAAAAGAAAAAAATGTGGGAAAATGAAAAAATGGAAATAAAGTGTTAGTAAATGGGAGGGGAAGAGGTTGTGAAGGGAGGGCAAGGAAAAGGGGAAAAAATGAGAACCAAGACCTGTCATGTAAAGGTACAAGATCCCAGTAATGAATGCAACTGTACTGTATACCTAAAAGGTACCAATAAACTCAATGAGAGAAAAAAATAAGAGTATCTTGTAAAGAAAATCCCCAAAATAATTTTTTTGGTCATAAAAATGGTGCATAGAGGGCTGGAGATTTAGCTCAGTGTTGCCTCAGCCTGCCTTGCAAGTGCAAGGTCCCGAGTTCTACCCCAGTACCAAAAAATAAATTAATTAATTAAAAAAAGGGTGCATAGTTTTTATTTGTAAAGGATTCTTGTGGGTTAAAATGTAAGGCTTTTGATTTGACAGTATTTCTGAGATAGTATTCTTATAGTTACAAAAATTTAAAAGTATTCTAAAATAATGGAATGGACAATTTCAGATGTTAACATTAGCAAGCTATGGAGGAGAATTAGAAAATAATGTCTTCATGTTCTCAACTATTAACACATTTCCCTGAAAATAAGAACCAGTCCTATATTACCTTTTGCTCCAAAAGACACAGCAGGTGTTATTTTCAGAGGGTGTCTTATTCTTACCCTTACAACAATCTATATTTATTCATTTATTCATGTACAAAAATCTACAGTTATTCAAATACAGTCATGTCACCTTCTGGAACACCATCATAACTCTCCAAACCATGCATTCTGGCCTGAATTTCTTGTGATTCCATTTCCTGTAGAACCATTGGCCCCAGTCTCTCATGTCCAACCATATAGCTGTCCTTAAGTGAGTACTTGTCCAGGTAGCCTGTACGTAGTGCATTGGGAATACAGCGGTCAGTGATTTTATGCTATGAATGAATTCTTTACCCAATTCATAACCTCTTTCAGGCTAGGCTTCACAGAATTTCCCTTAAATCAGGTGTTAATTGAAGACTCATGAGATAGGAGTGGCATCAAAAATGATGCAAGAATGATGATCCACACAAAAGCAACAAAATTGCAGGCACAAAAAATTCGGAAAACATTTATTTCACACAAGTGTGTTAAATATGTCTGTTATTACATACAATGTATTGAATTATGAAGATTCATATTAGACACAGCCATAACTTTTTATCAAGTGTACAAAGTATTGGTGTGTTGTGTCTGTACTCCAATTGGTCATTTAGCAATAAGTCTTTAGTTCACCTGTTCATTCAGGTGTTGACCTCTCATCAAAAGGCACCCTTTTGGGTATTTACAAATACTTAATTATAATCTATAGTATTTATTTTAATTATTAACATCTAATATTATTTATATTTAATTATATCTTCTTATTTTCTAATTTAGTGTTTCTGTCTTGTGTTGCAATGGACATATTCAATAAGTTGGTCTGGCTGACCATCTTAACTGGGGCTAATTTTTGGGGTAGGGCTTGTATTATGCACATCCCAAAAAGTCATGTACCTAGGGCTTATCTTCTATTTATTTCTTATAGTGGGCATATGCAATAGTCTTTTGAGCTTTGAGGGCAGGGCCATGCCTCTTTAAGATCCCTGCTCGCCTAGCATGCTGCCAATTGATCTATCTTTTTCTAAATGCTAGTGGTGGTAGACGTCAGTGCCTAAGATGCTATGTGGATATCTGAAAATTGCTGTTAGAAGGGAGACAAAAGGATGTTTTGGGGTAATTTTAAATATAGACTGTAAATATTTCAGTGATTATGAAAGCCAAAATTAGTTTTCTTCCTGTCATTCTTAGAAGCAAATCTCTGCAGTTAGCTCACTTCAAAACAGATTTTATCCATAGGTGGCTTTCTTGTTGAAATGAACACAACTGAGTGGTACTCAACTAACACAGAAATCTCTTTATAACAAATTATTTGAATGATTTTACAAGGATATTCAGTTTAGTCACCAGGTGGTTGAATAGCTTTGAATTACCTTCCTTGGTCTTACTGATTTTTAAAGTTCAGAATACAGAATCTGAAAAGTTGGAAGTTAAGCTTTTGAATAGTATCTATTGCCATCTGTGGCTGCCACTGATCTGAGTAGGTATTAGGAAGGGTTGTCATCCAGAGAAATCAAACTCTGGGTCACTGATTGGTGTCGATCAGTTTCCACAAGATCTTTCTGACTTGGAAAGTATGTGGAGGCTAAAGTAGAGTACTACCTTGTCAAACCTCGCAGGATTTTTTTATTGTGATTATTCTTTCTTTCCTCTGATCTTCACCTAAACAGCAACCTCCATCAAGGAAGAAAACACACTTATTTTGTTTGCCTTGTATTCCTAGTGCCCAGTATTGAACAGGTGCATGCTCAAATATTTGTTCAATTGAGTTAGTGGTTTTTTGTTCTGTCCTATTGCCCTTACCTTTCTTGGAAAGCAAGAAACTTAAAGCTAGGTCAGTAAATGATATTTCCTCTTTGTTGTAATGGCCAATTATTGATTTTCTTTAAGAGGGAATAAGATTTATCAACTAGTATGACTAAGTTTTTGAGTTGGTATGAGGTCTTTGAATTACAGTATAGGCAATTTAGTTATCCAATTTCTGTGGTATTACAGAAATTACACAATGTTTATAAAATATTGTAATACTATGTAACATTAGCCATAAGAGAGTTGTATCTTTCAATCTTGCTGTTTTTGTTAATTTATGCCTGATTGAGAAAATTAAAACTTAATTTTCTTGCGATAATGATCTTTTGCATTGCAATCAGAACTTCAGCAAGAGAGTGTATAAGTCAGCCATTTCTCTTATTCTTATGGGGTTAAGACTCTAGAGTGATACTTTTATAATTATATAATATTCATATAATGTAATAAGTTATATTTAATATAGCTGATCATAAGTGAATTTTAATAAACTTTGGTTGCTTGAATACCACACAATCTGATTGCTTTTCCAGAATTGATTTTAATGAAAATATATGGTCACTGTACTTATTTGTGCTATTGCCCTCATTGTAATGACTATTATCCTTAGATTTGCATAATAAAAACTTAAATGACTTTAATCATTGCTTTTAATTCAAGGAAGTGATTCTAATAAACAGTTATTGGGTCATTTTAATCTTCTTTTAAAAAACTCCATAATAACTGTGTAGTTTGTACACAGGAATGAATTCTGTTTACTTCTGTGTGTTATGAGGAAGAGATGCACATGTCTACATAAATTCCATTCAGATAAAATTTGAGAGCTTATCCCTGAAGAACATTACTGTAAATGCAAAGGTATTTTATTTATTTATTTTGTGGTGCTGGTGATCAAACTCAAGCCCTCATGTGTGCTAGGTGAGCGCTCTACCACTGTGCTATACCTCCAGTCCTGAAAATTTATTTTATTTTATTTTATGTATTTGTTTCTTTATTTAGGTACAGGGATTGAACTTGGGACCTTGTGCTTGCAAGGCAGGTGGTGGAACCACTGAGCTAAATCCCCAGCCCCTTGAAAATGTATTTTAATGCAACCATTTTCAAATGTGTTTTAAAGAGCAATTCACATAAAAATGATTGATTTAATTTGCCAAAAAACAACTTCTTGTGATTCCCTGAACTTCTGTATTTTTTTGCTGTGACAGAGTCTTTTCAAATCTCTTTTTAAATTAATACTTCAAGCCAATTATGTGATGGACATTGTTTCTTTCCAAGTGCAAGTCATTTAATTTAAACATATATGGATTTTTTAATGCATCTTTAATCTGTATAGGCCCAGAATCATCGTTTGTGAACAGTCTCTTCATATCTGCTTAAGGATTTTTTTTCAGTACTCCACATTTGTCTCCAAAATGGCAATAAAGAAGAGCTATGAATAATCTTACTATATTTGCAAAATATGACCCTTTATAAAACCAAATTTTTATATGAGAAAAATGTTTGAGAAAATATTCATATTAGGATAAATATGCAACAGTTAACAGTCTGTACTGTTTTTTGAATGAACTGATGTATGAATGAAGAAACTCAGACCAGTGTTTTTATGGTTCTTTCTCACATGTAATCAGAATAATTTAAAAAATGCATATAATTTCCTGTGTGCCTTGGCATACTCCATCATTCCTGCAAATATTTGTTGAAAAAACATTCTTTAGGAATAAAACAAAGCACTACCCTCTTCTAGTACTTTTTGACGTGGGAGTCTACATTTGATTTATCAATAAACTTTACTTTCATAGAAAGCTTAGGGGGAATGTAGCTCAGTGGCATCATGACTGCCTGGCAAGTGTAAGGTCCTGAGTTTGATCACGGGTACTGAGAAAAAAAAATTGGCAACATTCAGAGGAGGCTCTAGAAGAAGAAACATATGTAGCAAAATGAGGGAATATCAGAGGCACAAACCAGGGCATCAATGGGCATATATTAGGAAAAGGATTTCCATTTTTATTTTATACAGCACAGGGTTCATAAGGGAAAAGATGTATAAGGTAGCCTTGGGCCAAATCATACAGAACTTTATGTACCTTATTAAAGATATTAGTTTTTATAGGTCATCATTGAATATGAATGGGAGTATGAGTATCATTCATAATATTTATTAAGTAATCTCCAATTTGCTAAGCACAGCTCTAGATATTAGGGGTATGTTCCAATACCCAAAGTACAAAAATCTCTGTCTTGTAGAGCTCATATTTTTAGTAGGAAAAACAGACCAAAAAAGAAAAAGTTATTTTGTTCAATGTGTTAAGTTCTATTGGAGCAAAAGGGAAAACAGAGCATGATAAAGCAAGTCAGGAGTGCCAGGAATGTGTAGAGGAGGCCAGTGTTTCCTTTTCAAATATCGTAGACAGAATAGGATTCACAAAACCCTTCAAAAATTATAAGGGGAGCAAGATATGTGGATAATGGAAAAGGGAATTTCTGGTAGAGGGAAGAGCCAATGCTTATGGCTTATGGCTTTATTAGGGAGTAGGGAGGTGGTCAGTGTGGCTATAACTGAATGAATGGAGAGCAGTAGTAGGATGAGGTAAAAAAGATACAAATCCAAAGAGGCTTATAGGCCCTGGTAATAATGACTGATTTTCCTTGGGAGGGAAAAATAATCATTGCACAGTTTTGAACTGAGGACTTTTATAATCTGACTGCTTTTCACAGTATTACTTTGCTATGTTAAAAAATTAGCTGTAGAAGAGCAAAGATAGAGGCAGGGAGATAGGTTAGGAGGTAAGTACAGAAATCTGATGAAATGATTGGGGCTTTGTGGTGCGTGGTGGCACAAGCCTGTAAACCCAGGACTTGGGAAGCTGAGGTAGGATGATCGCTGTCGTCAATGTCAGCCTGAAGTACATAGCAAGACTCTCTCTAAGAAAAGCCCCCCCCCCCAATAAAAGAGAGATGATTGGGACTTAAACCAGATCTCTGGATTGCAACAAGATTATTATGGGACTGGGCAGCCACCTTCTTGGCTCATGGGAATAAAGAAGGAGGAGACCAAGGTGACATGGAAGTCTGAGCTGTAGACAAATGGAGGACAGGTGGTACCATTAATGTGAATGTTATCCTCTTATTTGTAAAATGAGAACTTTGGCCACATTACGTTAATTACAAAAAGAGAGTAGTGGGGACAGAAAAGATTCAAGTCTCTTCCCAAAAGACCATATGGACATATTGGTAGCAAGTTTTTTTTCCCCTTTAAACAGACTTCTGTGATTAAACTGTCAGTGTGTTCAGTTGATTTACAGATTTGAAGGATTTGTGACGTGTACGTTAACAGAAAATTTGACTACAGCAAATTGTATTTTCCTTTAATTTATGTTCTTTCTTTGGAGATATAGTACAAGTGTGTTTCCATCCTTTGAGTTTATAACCCTAAAAGATGCAAACAAAATGAAAAGCAGGAGTTTCTTGAAGAACTCTATGATCTCTCTCAAAAACTCAGGTAGACAGGAATACACCCAGATGGTAGCAAGGTTAATTCAAGCACTCTTGATACTTTGGCATTTCTTTATCTGGTTTTGCATTGTAAGAAATCATGAAGCTTGTCATAAGGTATTAAAGTTTTGTGTAACCAGGAGAAAAGCTAAACAGAAAATTGCTAGTACAGAGAGTTCTAGGGTGAAATCATCTTTCTTAAAATGGCTTTAGTTCTGGTATAAATAAATCTCTCTCTAGGACCAGGGATTTAGCTCAGCGGTGCCACCACCTGCCTCACAAGCATAAGGTCCTGAGTTCTGTCCCTGGTACCAAGCCAATCAATCAGTCATTCTCTTTTCTTTTTCCATGGCAATAAAGATTGATTAGAGTTGGTGATGAAATATAATACAGAGATTAGAAGTTTAGATTCCTGAGAGAATCAAAGGATTCAAAGTAGAAAAAAGAGCTATAGATGTAGTAGTATATTTGCCTTAGCTGATCTAAGGAAGGATGATTTTTAATAGCACAGAGTTGGTGATATTAGAAAAATTTTCTGAGATCCTGAGACCCATCACTTCTCGCTTAAAATTTGCAACAGAATCCTTCTCACCATGGAGAATAATATTTTTTTTTCTAGTTAAGAAGAATTGAACACACAAAGCCAAGCTAATATGCACTATTCAGCTTCTTTTGTAAGAAATCAATATATAAAATATGGAAGAAGGGTTAAATCCAATTTTTTTTTTTTGGTTTTTTGAGACAGGGTCTCACTATGTAGTTGAGACTGAACTGGAACTCACTATGTAGCCCAGGGTGGTCTCGAACTCACAGTGATCCTCCTGCCTCAGCCTCCCAAGTGCTGGGATTACAGGCGTGTGCCACCACACCAGACTTCCAATTCTTAATAGACAATTAAATCTGGTTGTTTCCTTTTACATACATCTATTAATTGATACTTCAGTGTACAATCAGGTACCACACAATGAAGTTTCTACCAGTGATGGGACCACGTATATGATAGTGGTCCCATAACATTATATCACCTAGTGACATAATAGCCCTCTTAGTTTAAGTACACTCTAAGGCATTTACTCAGTGATGGCTCACTTAATATACATTTGTCAGAATGTATCCCTATCATTACGTGACACATTAGCAATATATGATAAAAACTGAGCTTCAGGGCTGGGGGTTTGACTCATTGGCACCATGTCTGTCTTCCCAGTGCAAGGTCCTGATTTTGATCCCTGGTGCCAAAAATCCCCAGAAAACAAAAAACAGCTTCATACCGATCAGATGTTAATGTAAGAGCTTGAGGTGTCTCCTTAATCATGCAAGATTACTAAATTGTTAGGAAGTGGCTTTATTGTATATTAATAATTCAAGTAGTGATGCTCATATATGTTGTAGTTTTTATTAAGCACTCCAATTTAGCTAGAATACACCATTTCCCGGCAGGCTCAGTATAGTATTAGAAGTAGAAATGCACATGCAAAAAAAATGTTAGGTTTTGGGATATTGGCACATATTAACAGAACCACACAATTCAGTATTATTTAAAATGTTTATAAACGTGTTCTTTAGACCAGGCGTCGTGGTGTACACCTGTAGTCCCAGCACTTGAGAGGCTAAGGCAGAAGGATCACCATGAGTTTGAGGACATCCTGGACTACATAGTGAGTTCAAGGCCAGCCTGAGCTACATAGCGAGACCCTGTCTCAGAAAAACCCACAAAAGCAAAGTATCCTTTAAATCTTCACTGGATGTAACACTGAGTTCTTAGATCAAGCTGTTTCATTATATTGTGCTAATATTTAATGTGATACTTTCCTAATTGTACATTTTTTAAAAAAATTAGTTATTTTATACTATAAGCATGTACAATTTCCCCCGAACAGTTATTGCAAACATTCACCAATAAAAATATCAGGAATAAAAAATTTCCATATAATTAAAAATTAGACATTTTAAAAACATGATTAATCCAAAACTTTGAAAAAGCTTTCAAGAGCCTCTGATTTTGCTGTGTATTTTCTTATATTTGAACATTATGATAGTGATACCTGATCCACGTTTGGCTTTGGGATGTTGGAATCTTCATTCAAAAAATTAATAGAAACCTGACACCTTCATTTTTAATCACTAAAAAGTTGTTTTTCTTTTGAAAAGATTATATTGCTTATATATTAAACTTTCTGATTTTTTTACTATTGATAAAAAATAAGGCTCATTCAATTATCGTGTTGTTTGATCTATGAGTTTCTCTTGTCTGACTGGAATTTCTTTTTGTTTTCTTTTGGTTTTAATAGAACATTCAAATAAAAACTTTGGCAGATGATGTGGTAAGGTGGTGTTAGAAGCATGTTATTATATTATGCATGTTACTTTTTTATTAAAAGCGGTGGACATTAAAGCATTGATATATGTAAGACATAAAATAGGATGTTTACAAAATATAGTAGAATTTCTGAATATTCACATGAACAGTTGTGTGAGATCGCAACAAAATTTTGATATTATCATCTTCGTCTATTCTGTTACCAAACTCTTTTTAAAATTCTATGTATATTTAGACTCTGGAAAATATAGACATTTCCTTTTTCAATAGCCAAATAAATTGCAAATGTATTAAGCACTAATATTACAGGAAATTAATTTTAAGTAGAAAGGAAATTAAGTTCATTGTCCTAGTTGCATATATGCTATTGAGTTTAAAAACCTTAAATATTTTCAAGCTGTGTCTATCATAGTAAAACTAACTAAAAATTATGGGCTCAAAATTTAAATGTGCCCTTTTATAGCTGAACTATTCACAATGATATTTTAAGCAATGTGAGTATTTTTCTGTGTGAAATTACCTATCTACAAATAATGTAAAATTGTGTTAGCACTCTAAGTAGATGAAACTATGCGGTTGGACTTCATTGTCTTAACAAGGTACAGCTGAAAATGAAATGCTTCCTAAAAGAAAGTAGAACTTTTAAAGATAAAAATGAAGAACATTATGAAAGATCAACTCCATATATGTTAGTAATAGTGCTACTTAGTAAAAATACTAGTACTATGAATGTAAATACTAAATGCTATAAAGGAAATGGAAAAGAGGTATGTTAATATAATGGTCAATTGCATATTTAAATGCTTTCATGTCCACTTTTTTTTTAGTGAAATATGATTGTTGGATGTGTACTCAGCTTATTTGGGATTACCTAATTTTTTTTCCCTTGACCAGTGTAATTCCCTCAAAGTGTTAAAAAATTGAAAATATAATTAAAAATAATTCAAAGAGTGCTTGCTTTTGTAGCACATATGCAAAATAATTCAAAGAAATGAATTTTAAGTTAATGTGAAGACAAGATAGGATCCACAGGCTCATGAATTTAGATATATCTCTTTTCCTGTGAAATGAGGGAGTTGGTCTAGACGATTTTTCATATTTCGTCCTAGCTCCAAAACACTGGTTTATATTATCTCTTTGTAAGCAACTACATATTGAGTTCCTTTTTGTAATCCTAAATAAGCTGCTTAAAACAGCTCATTTTTTCAAAGTACACCTTTTAGTTAAAAACGTGTTCTTTGAATCAGTGTAATAAAAGATATGTTCTTATAGTGTGGAGGGGTCAATATAATTTTACATAAGCTACAGTAATAACATATGTGATGCTTTTTGTATTGTTGAAGTAATTTTTAAGAACTCTGGTAACATGGCAGTGAACATGCACTGTTCGCATATCTAATGTATCTGCTTATTTAACACAAGCTATGGTATGCATGTGCTTCTTAACAGAAACTCGAATAAAACTGAGTTCCATTCAGTTTTATGTATATTACTAATTTTTGATGTCCATTGTTTTGTGGTTTAAAATAGATGGGCTTATTTTATGGGATGGATATTTTCTGTAAAACAGCAAGCTTATTTTTTTAGAGATTGTACATGGAATGAATGGTTCAAAATCAGTGTCTATAATAGTATTTATAAGAATAAAATATTTCTGCTTATATTACCTTACCAGTAAAGGCAAAAAGTGATATTTTTATTTTTTGTTTTGCTTCCTTATTATTCCCCACTTCGGGGGGAAGAAAAAGTTGGGAGAAAATAATAATAGTAACAACAGCAATAAATAGCACCCGAGTTCACTAAGCATATTATTTAAATCTCCAATAACCCTATGATATAGGTAATAACACTATTCCTATTTTATAAAAGATGAAACAATCAGAGAGACGGGCCAAGCTACTCAGTTAGTGGAAGAGACTGGACGCAAAGCCAGCTAATCTGGCTTCAGAGTTCATGCTCTCAGCCACTCTACTTTTACTATACCGATGAATTTTTCATATATCTGTCACATTTTTTGTCTTTGAAGAAAAAAAATTGCATAATTTCCTCTTAGAATTGGATATCAGTGGCTCTATTTTTCCTTTTTTTCATAATTTTAAAGTTGCCACCAAAGAAAAATTCTCCCTGAAACAACCACCGCATTTTGATTTTCTTTTCACCTATTTAACTGTGCAAAACAGACATGACAACAAACTACATTTTGCTTTTGAGGAATACTTTTCACCATTAGACTTCTGAAACTGAAGTTCTGTTTCAAAGTTTCGACAGTACAATCTCCAACTAGAGCTTGCTGCTTAAAATAACACTTTGTCAAGAGACAGTAATAATATATATTACATTAAGTGCCATTTTGATGTTTCAATTCATTTTCATGGTTCTTGATCTTTTTCTTAGGACTTTTTATTTTTTTGTATTTTCAGCGTGATCGAATTACAAGTTTTAGAAAATCTACAGTCAAAAAAGAGAAACCTCTTATTCAACATCCTATTGATTCTCAAGTCTCGATGAGTGAGTTCCCAGCAGCTCAGCCATTATATGATGAGCGATCTTTGAATTTGTCAGAAAAAGAAGTACTGGATCTCTTTGAAAAAATGATGGTAAGTTTGAGCTCTAATTTTGTTTTAGTTTTGAAAGTGTGTGTCCCTAGAATACCAGCGTATTTAAGTAAGTATATTTGTGTGGAAGGTATTTATCATGCAAAGGACGAAACAAAACCTCGCTTATGCAACAGAACTATTTGTAAAACTAATGGTTTTTTGAGCTAAAACATCCTTACTTGTCTCTCTTACACTATGAGCTCCTAAAAGCAGAGACACTTAGTTATTCTTGTTTTCTAGTTTCTGGGGCATTGGTCAAAGTTTCAGTTAACTCATTTATGTGTTTATTTCTACAAAACAAAACAAGCCTAAGTCCACAGTTCTTTTGGGGAACAGAAATTAGTTCATCTATTGTTCTATTAGCAATAGTCATACAGCTTGCATGTTTAGCATATTATATTTTCTAGCTTATGATATAAATTATTATTATTATATATTTTTTTTTTTGAGACAGGGTCTCACTATGTAGTTGAGACTGACCAGGAACTCTCTATGTAGCCTAGGCTGGTCTTGAACTCACAGCGATACTCCTGCCTCAGCCTCCCTAAATTATTTCTTGTATTAGATAATAAATATATTATTTTTAAAATTTGGCAGTTAATGTTAGAAGGCAGAAATGAGGCATTGGGCCATATTACATTGCTTACTTTGATCAGAGGAGAACTGGAGATCCTGATCCATAATTCATTAGTTTAAATTTCTCTCTCATTTATCCCTTATAAATTCTATATAAACAATTTTATAAATGTTTGCAGTACTCCTTTCCTTATCAGATAAGTCCTTCACTTTCCAGTATTTCATGATCACCTGGAAGTCCCTCCTTTTGCCACTCACTGTCTTATCTTAATTGCTTAAAAATAATGACAATGACAAAAACAAACATTTAAGACTCTTTGTTAACACTTTTAATCTTTTAAATTATTCCTTCTCTTCACTCAGAGTTTACACTTACAGTCTTAATCTGCTTGTCAGTTTAGTTACTAGTTTTTGCAATACTAAAATTGTTAAGAGTTCACTAGTGGCCTTGCCATAGTCCAGTTCTCTTAAGCTTAACACTGTAGGATCATTTTCTACTCTGTTCATTTTTCTCATTCACTTCTATATCAAATCTCACTGGTTCTGCTCTCATAGTAACTGTTACATATATGTCCTCAGTTGTCCTCCAGATGTTTTTAGAGTCTTAGTTTGGATGGTATTATTCTTTCTTTATTTTATTGTGTGTGTGTGTGTGGGGGGAAAGGATACAGTTTATGAAATTAAATAAAGTTCATGGAGGGTGTAAAGACCCCGGGCCAGGGTGCTTCCACTCTGCCTGGGCCCAGCACAGCTGGACCTCAGCAACCTACCACCCTGTCTACTCTCCCTCATGGGACTTAAATAGGCCAGGCTCCAGCCTGGCAGCCAGGAGACCTGGAGTCTAAGGGGGACAGAAGTCAGACAAGTAGGGGTGCTACAGGTCCTCCTCTGCTGAGATGCTCTTGGCAGGATTACACTTAAGGATATTCTGCAGTAGGTCCCTCCCTGTGGCATTGAACTAGGGCGTGATGTTCCTTGGGATGTGGCTGGGTACACTGGGTAGGGTTTATAGTCTGGCAGCTTGGTCATGGCGAGCCACTGCTCCTTGGTTGGCAGCCAGAAGATTCTCTTCAGCTGGTCATCCACGTCGTTGCCAGGGAAGGAGGCCTCCTAGTATTGGCCAGCTCTGCAGAGATGCAGCCGGCCCACCACATGTTGATGGACATGGAGTACAGCTTTGCCTCAAAGAGGACATCCAGCAAATGGTTCCACAGTGTGACCACCTCAACGGAGTAGCACTGGACTGGGATCCCAAAACCTCATGCAAAGCTACAATCAGCCAATTTCAGTTTCCTGATCCTGTTTATGAGCAGGTTGTGGGGTTTCAGATACCTGTGCACATTGTGGGAGTGACAAAATCCTAGGCCTTGCAGCCTGTAGAAGAGGAATGACTTCACAGTCTCAGGATTGAGGTCACCACTGCAGCTGTCAAAATGCTTTTTCAGGTTCTGATCACAGAACTCAAAAACCAAGATCAGCTTGTTTCTCTGAAGCCTCCAATGTTCTTGTGCTTTAGCTCTTTGAGAAGGTAGATTTTCTGGAGGACTAAACTGGGTACACCCTCATCATCATCATCCATCATCACCCACTTCAGAGTCACAATCTCATGGGTCTCCAAATTTTTGGCCTTGAACGCTGTTCCAGAGGCCTTGCCCAATCTTCTTCAGTTTCTCCAATTTCTGTATCACAGTGGCAGCAAGGACAGGTACTGGTGTCTTTCTTTAGTTGTCTCTTGTGGTTCCTAAGATAGCACCATAACTGGCTTTCCTTCCATCTTCATAGTGTTGCCTAGTCTCATCTCTTTTATCGCCCCATTAGTAATTCTGAAATAGGTTCTTTTTTTGAAACCCCAGGTGGGCCTGCAAATTTAAGGTGCCTTTATACTATAATTAACTAGTATTTTAAATATAATATACACTTAAAGTAAGGCTCATCACTGGTGATTTATACCCCTATCTATATTCAGTAGTTACCTTCATAGTTTCAATCTTGTGATGAAAGTTTCTTGGCCTTAGATTTTTGTTGCTTTTACTGTGTGATGATAGACAAAAGATTCAGAATTATAAGGAGATGTAAGAGTCTAACAGTTCATGTTCCTTTGTGCTTGCATTGTTGCTATTATCATGTTATTCTCAATCTTTTGTATTTGCAGGGAACATTTAGAGCTACTTTTTTAATTTTGTGAGGGTTAATTCAGTTAAAAATAGATAATATAATCAGTAACTCCATCTTCCCTGGAATATGCTAGTTACAGTATATAGCAGTACACTGAAATATATCTGTATTGTGAATACCACACTGTTCCCCTAAGCTACCTCATGTACCATTTGAGCTTATAGATCCCATGAGAGAGCCAGGGATTATTCTTTTGCTAAACTTTAGTAAACCTCACTTTCTTTTATTTTTGGAATAATAATCAGAACTTCCCAAACCCCAGAGAATCATTTACGTAATCTTTGTACTTTGGAAACCACTGATTGAAGATTAAGCTCAGGATTAAGGATTGCAAGAAGGTGAAAATAATATTTGTATTTTCTAATATTGAAATATGTGTTCTTAATTTACCCTCCTGATGGTAAAGTAGTATATGTAGGTGTTCAAAGTTTGATGCTTCCAACAGGGCCTCGATAGCAGAAGTAAATGAAGAAACTTAGTGCTCTACTCAGTAACATTCACTTAATAATTATACCTTTTTTTCTGCTTTTGGTTTCATATTGTTTTCAGAAATAGTGTATTTGGACATTACTTTAACTTTGTTTTCCATCTCTGCTCCTATATGTTGTGTGGCTGCAGTCTATATAGGTAGTGTTAACTGGATATTTTGAAAACATGAGGTAGTTATTAATGCCAGATAGAATTGGCCAATTGTATAATTATATAGAATCTCCTGATATTTTCATTGGAAAGTAAAACGAAAATGTTTTGTTCTTTCATTGTTTTGTTCTTTCTAGCTTATAGAAGTGAGAATAATTATGGACATCCTTTTACAAAAGAATTTAAATAAATGTCATAAAACCTTGCAATAATTAAATGTAGTTATCTTAGTCACTTTCCTACCACTGGGACAAAATATCAGACACCTGAAAATTAACAAAGGAGAGGTTTATTTTGGTTCAAAGTTTCAGTTCATGGTCTGCTGACTCCAAGGCAGAAATATTATGGGGGAACATTTGGAAGTGGACAGCTGTTCAGCCCATGGCAGCCAGGAAGGAGAGAACCAGGGACAAGAATACATGTTTCTAGGTCACATTCCCAGTGACCTATCTCCAACCACGCCCTAGCAACTAATGGCACATTCAGTTACTGAATTCATCAATGGATGAATCCACTGATGAGCATAGTGCCACCACGACCCAATCAGCTGTTATACACATGATACTTCTAGGGGACGCTTGCAATCTAAACCATAACAGTAATTGTGATCATTGTTCACGGGAGGATATATTTTTAGGTAGGGTGTCATTATTCATTCTCTTCAGAGGTACAGATCCCCCAACCTAGAAGTAGGAAAATACTCAAATGATTATTAGTAACAGACAGAAGGAAGAAAGCATATTAAAACAATTTTTTTAGTATTGGGGATTGTGGGGATTAAACCCAGGGCCTTCATACTGAGCTACTATATCCCCAATCCTTGTTATGATTTTGAGACAGGATCTCTCTAAGGTGCTAAGTTTTCCAGGCTGGGCTCAAACTTGGAATTTTTGTGCCTCATCCTCCCAGAGAGCTGGGATTATAGGCATGTACCACTAATCCTAGCTTCAAGATGAGATTTAAAGAAACAGCTTTTGGAAAATCAAGCCTTCAGCTGAAATAAAGACATGTCACATGAAAAGAAACAGTTTATGGAAATTTTACAGAATGGGCCAGGGACTTAGCTCAGTGGTGCCACCGCCTGCCTTGCAAGTGTAAGGTCCTGAGTTTGATCCCTTGTACCAAAAAAAAAAAAAAAAAAAAAAAAAAAAAACAAATGGCCAAGAAGCATTTCTTCCATCTTACAGGGAAGAAAGAGATATGAAAACCTACAAGGTTGACATTTATCTCTTATAAAATAAAATAGAAGTAACACTGGAAAAGATAGGAAAATAAAAGCTGGAGGTTATGGCATACACTTATAATGCCAGCACTCTACGAGGCTAAGGTGTGAGGATGACAATTTTGAATTCAGCCTGGGCAATTTAGCGAGATTCCTGCTCAAATTAAAAAAAGGGGGTGGAGTGGGATATAGCAGTGTGAAGACCCTGGGTTCAGTCCCCAGTACTGCCAAAAACAAAGAAACAAACAAAAAACGGCACAGTAGAAAATGACATTGGAAGACAAGAGGAAACTAGTTTAAAAATTGTCTTCTGTTTATGTGTTTATGGCATTCTGAGGAGATGGAGAAGGGGAGGAAGAGGACGAGAGACAGAAGGGGATTAGTGAGAATGTAAATGAATGAGTAGGTAGCTGGTTCTCAACTTTTGACTTTCTCATCTTACTCTACTCCATTTAATTCCTCTGTAGTAACTTTAGTTAAACTACACTGTGTGGGACTGTGACTGTAGCTCAGTGGTGTAGCATGTGCTTAGCTTGCAGGAAGTTCTTGTTTCAAACCCCACTACCACAAAAGAAAAATTAAATAGAACAAGGCGATGTTTGCTAAAAACATGAAGGAATTTGTAAAGGGAAAATTAGCATATGTGGAAGGATGGAAAAAAAGATTTACTCTGTGCAAATGTGGCTTAAAATTATTGTAAGTGGTCAATTATTTAGACTTCATACAGCATTTTAAAATATATTTTCATGTAGATACATTAAATATATGTTTAACATACTAAAAGCTTGCTTTTGTGTTTTGACTAAGAACTCGGTGTGTACATAGTTTCACATTCAATTATGCTGTTTAGAATTAATATTGAATTATGACTTGTTTTATTTAGTTTTATTATTGGGTTATAAAGCTGGAGATAATGATTTGGAAGTACTATCTGCCTAATTAGTAATATGTTTCTTATTTCTACAAAAATGAAATGAGTCATTGTAGTGTGATACAGATACCCAATTGACCTATTCAGTAAATTTATACATAAAAAAATGCAGATGACTGTGTAGCAATTTAAAATATTTAAAGAAATACCACATTGATTGAACAAATATTTTTTTCTTGAGATAGGGTCTCACTATGTAGTTGAGACTGACCTGGAACTCACTATGTAGCCCAGGCTGGTCTTGAATTCACAGAGATCCTCCTGTCTCAGCCTCCCGAGTGCTGGGATTACAGGCTTGCGCTACCATGCCCAGCATGAACAAATATTTATTAAATTTGAACTACATTATAGGAACTATACTTTTGCATGTGAGTTCAAAGATGAGTTCGTATCCCCAGTTACCTTATAGTTTTGGGAAGATATATTTGTCACATTGTTTTAATGTAAGTAAAGTTAATATGGAAGAATAAGATGTGAGATTAGCCATTTTCCAACAAAGCACTTTTGGAGGAAATCATCTTAAAAAATTAATGGTTGAGCAGTCTTGAAGTAAAATAGCCAAATATGAATTTGGTGCGGAGCAGCAGTTCAGAGGGAGAAGAAGAGAAAAATGACTATATTTTGGGCAGAAACCAGTATCATGAACCAAACAATGGAACTATTAAACAGCATAATATGTATAACAAAGCTAAAACCAAACTAGTTTTATTAAAACATAAGGGGTAAGAAGAAAACTGGCTTTAGAAAACTTGAGGCCAGAGAGGTAATATCATTACTAATAACTAGGATTCTTTTTATTTGGTTTATTAGACATGTGTGTAGTACATGATGTTTACATTCTTTGTGGGAAGTTGGTATATGTACTTAACACATTTTAATTCCCTTTTCATCCCTTTTTCCTTCTCTCCCTCTTCCCTTCTCTCGATCCTTTTTCTTTTGCTTTCTTTTTTTTCCTTCCTTCCTTTTCTTTTTTTCTTACCTGTTTGCAGGTGCATAATGTTTACAACTCCTTGTGTGGAGTTGGTACATGTATGTAACAATCCTACTTTCTTTTTTCGTCCCCTTACCTTTCTCTCCTTCCCACCACAGGATTCTTTATAGACTAGTTTGTTTACCCTGGCCTGTATATGCATGATTACAACCAAATCTTGAAATTTCTCTGAGTTGTATAATCTTGCATGCCCTTTACTGTGTTGCTTACTTCCTTACAAAATAATTCTACTCTGATGGCACAATCTTAGCAGTGTGTGCCATCACAAATTGAATAGATGCACATAGTAATGTAGAAATATCAGTGGGAAGAGAGCAGATTATACTTACTCTCTTTGGATTGGCTGCAAATTATGCAAATATAAACAATCTTGTTAGTATTTCAAAATTGATTCTATTTAAGGGGTAGCATAGCAGATTCATGATAATGACATTTATTGAAATTTAACCAGAATATTTTGAGGCAGTAAGGACATAGCCCCGCCCATGTGAGCTGAATTTAAGAAGTTTGATGAAAATGAGCATAGTTTGGGTTAGCAGAAAGATGTGCTTAACCAATAAGATCATAAAATCAGAGGTTGAATTAATTGAGGTGTAGTTTTTCAAGATGAAGGAGATGGAAGTCTTTTCCTTGAATTTATTTAGTGTTTTTTTTTTTTTTTTTTTTTTTTTAGGTCCTTGCACTTTTTCCTTGAATTTATGAAAGCATGGAGTATTTGGGAGAGATAGACGTGGATGCTAAGCCATACCACATGAAGACAAATTCAAACTAGTAGGTATAATTTAGCCTGAAAGGGGCAGTGTTGCTTTCAAAAATCATTTACATGATGCTTGAATCCTTTCCTTCTTTCCAGTCTGGCTACCATCCTTAACTTGACTCATCACTAGTCACTTGAAATACATCAATGACAAATTACTGAGCATAAGAAAGTCTTTCCTTGCTAATTTAAGTACATTATTGAGAGATATTTGTTCACTCTTTAATCAGGAAAGTTATAAAACAGGCTCCAGATAGCATTATAGGAATAATTTCTAGAACGACACAATGGAAATAAAGTTTGAGAAAGGAGCTGTTACCACCCTCAAACCACTTGGTCAAACTGTATTAATAAAAAATATTCTGCTGCTACCATCAATTCTATAACTGTGTCATCTCTGTTGTCACCCATACAAGCAAGATGTATGAGCTTTTCATGGCCTATTTTCTTGTATTGTTCACTTTTGAATCAGTACCTCTTTTAAATGCATTACACTGGTAGATACTAAGCCACATGCCTATACTCTCTTAGGGAGACCGACAAATGTAATTTTTATACATTTTATCTTTTTTTAGGTGGGACTGATGGTGTCAGGATGTATTAAAACGTGTAGGCATGTTTAAATGATGTTGGACAACCAAAAAATGATAGATAACCACCCAAGTTTCTTAGCTGGGTTCCTGGCCTTTATCTAGACTTTTCACATCCTGCATGGCCCAAATTGTGGTGAAGATTTCTCTGGCCTTTCCATCTGTCCTCTGTGATTCCAAGGGTTCTGCACATGCCTGTATTATAATTATTTCTCCCTACTACACCATTATTTATTTTTATTTATTCCACAAGCATATATAACATTTAATAAATATCAGACATTGCTTCATAAATAATACCATTTGAGTGTAAAAGCGATCTCACAAATTTACATTCTCCAAGTCAGTCTTACATAGTCTCTCCTGTGCAGTGCTTTTCCAGTAAATAAGTGATTTTTAAAATAGAGAAGGAAAATAAAAGGTACAATCTTGCAACAATACATTATTAGTGTTTTGTTGTACATATTTCATGTCTAGTCTTCCAAGGAAAAACTTAGCAAAAATTAAACTGCCCTAAGGTAGGCTGGGCTAAGGAGGTTGTGAGTTCCCTCTCTTTTGAAGTAAGTATAAAACATAGATGAGCATCTGTGGACTACATTAAAAGTGCTATACAGCCTACTTTCTATGATTTTGCTTTGATCTATCAATGTTAGTAATTTACAGATTAGCTACAAAAATAAGAAATAAGGACACAAGGTAGAAAAGGTAAGAGAAGAGACTGGGATCTATAAGGAACAGGGAAGGGGACATTGCCAGAACCTCTGCAGTGGGTTCTGCCCTCCTGTGCGCCACCACAGCACAAGCGAAATTAAAGAATAGACAGGAAACGAGACTTAGAATGAAAAAAACTGGATCTTGGGCCTGATCAGTGCTGCTGATAGCAGCAAAGACAAAGGCCCCCAAGCATATCCAGTGTTTACTGAATACAATCGTGGGAAGGAATAGGCAGCCAGGTATGTTTAGAAGGCATGAAATTTTTACTGCCAAACACCTAGCATGATGGTGCCAGGCAGGGCTGTTAGGGCATAAGCACTGTTTATCTTGCTTGGGTAGAACAAACCAGTACTGGCACCAAGTGCAATTAGCAAGTAACCCATTGGGTTAATTGGGGTCACAGTGACCTCAGCTGCGTGTAACTCAGCCGAGCCCTGCCACTTCAAATACCAGGATGTAGGCCCCGGTGACAGCCATTAGCAAAGGAGCAATACTAGCCCAGCTCTGCTACTTGACATGCCTGTTTGAGTCATTTAAGGCTTGATCTGACTCCTGATATAAAACAGTATAGCTGGATTTAGGAAGGCAAGAAGTGTGTGCCTCTTATAGCCCACTAGTATTGGGCAGGGATGTCTGCTATGGAGATTTAGATGATACAAAATGAGAACATATACAAATTTATGAGTATTGGCTATGAATGAGTCACCATGAAAGTTACTGTGGTGTGTCCAAATAGATGTTGTGATTTTTGCTTTCACTGAAGTTATTGTAAGTTTATTATCTATTATCCAAAATGTTTGAGACCAGAACTGTTTCAGATTTTAGAGTTTTTTTCAGATTTTGTGGTATTTCTGTAGACATTACTAATTGAGCATTGCCAATCTGAAGATCAGATATCTTAAATCTCCCCTCCCCCCAAAAACAAAACTTTTTAAAGCACCATATTGACACTTGATTTTGGTCTTTTATATTACAGATAATCTATATTCAAAGATGCAGTTTGATGGCTTTTCAAGGATTCTTAGTTTTTCCCACCACATTATCATATAAGTTTTTAAAATAAATTTAATGTTGTTCTTTGCCTGTATTTTACTTGATTAAAAATACAATGGTTAGAATCACAGAAACAGTAAAAGGCTAATAAAGTGTGGTGGATTGACTAATGGTCAACTTGTAACGTTTAGCTGAACTGAATCATTGTGGTCTGGGCTTGGAGGATCCACCTGAGGATTGTTAAAATAGCTGTAAAAAGAGAACTGGAGGGGACGATCTTGGCCTGTTGATTTTCTAGGAGAAGCTTGCTGAGGATGGTTTTCCTGATGTGAACTAGGCTGTTCTCATTGGAGGAGGAGCTTGGGACCTCACTGTCACTGGGAATGGCTGCTGTTTTCGTTAGGTGATCTTTACCGTGAGCATCACTTCCTGGCTTCGATTTGGATCCCTCAGCTTGGTGGCACAAATCCTTCACCTCACTGGCATAGGTTTTCTTGCTTCCACCACTGGCCTTTGGGCCTTCCAGGTACAGATCCTTCATATGGACAAGCATGAGACATTGCCATGGGCTCTAGGCCACTGGCTGAACTTGTGGAAGACATTATTGGGATCCAGGCCCTCAGCTGGATTCCTTGGGCCACTAGTGTTTGGTTAATTTCTTCCACTCTTTTGCATTTGACTTTTTGGATAATTATGATAAAATAATCCTATAAAGTATGTGCCTTGTATTTAATGTATCCCCTTACCAAAACCCTGACTACAACATAAGGATTGATTTTTTTTTTTTGAAATTGAGATCCAGTTGTTTTGGGGTTTCATATATGTGTGAGTTTATACAGCATTTGTCTTCCTGTGCTTGACTTATTTCTCTTAACATAATGATATCTGATTCCATCAGTGTTGTCATAATGACAGGATCTCATGTTTATGGCTGAATAGTATTCCATTTTGTATATGTACTATGTTTTCCTTATTCATCATTTGATGGATACTTACACTATTTCCACTTCTTGGCTATTGTGAATAGTGCTGAAATGAAAATGGGAGTATAGATGTCTCTTCAGTGTACTGATTTAATTTCCTTTGGATACCTAGTAGTGAGATTGCTGAGTCATATGGTAATTCTATATCTAGTGTTTGAAGAACTTCTATACTTTTTTCATAATGGCTGTATTAATTTACATTCCCACTTGTTTATATTATCATAGAAACAGAATAGAATAATGGCTACCAGTGGCTGTGAAGCACGAGAAGAGAGAGGATATGAAAAGTTGGCCAAAGGGTACTGGTACAATGTTACATTTGGATAGGAAAAATAAATCCTGGTGTTCTCTTTATAGTAAGGTGACTGTAATTAAAAATAAAATAATATATTCTGTATTTCAAAGTAACTAAAAGAGCATTTTGGATATTCTGACACAAATACAAATATTTGCCTTTTCTTTGTATTTCGTATAAATGGATTCATACAGTTTATGGTCTTTTGTGACTGGTTTCTTTTGCTTTGTATAATGTGGTTTCTAGGTTCATTTGTTTATAGTATGTATTGGTACTTTATTCATTTTGATGGTTGAATAATGTTCCATTGGATGGATATATGACATTTTATTCAATCATTTGATGGACATATGGATAGCTTGTATTTTTTGGCTATTAGGAAAAATGCTGCAGAAACATGCATGTACAAGTTTTGATGTATATTTTCATTTCTCTTGTGTATATAAGCAGAGTTTTATAGTACTCCTTCTATGTTTAACTTTTTCAAGAACTACCAGACCATTTTCTAAAATGGCTCCCTCGTTTCAATTTCCCACCAACAATGTGTGAGGGTCCACTTTCTCCACATCTTTGTGAACACTTGTTAGTTACTTTTTTCTTCTATATTTTTGTTTGTTTGTTTGTTTGTGTGTTTGTTTTTTGATACAGTATCTTGCCATAGAGCCTAGGCTGTCCTTGAATTTTCTATGTAGGTCCAGCTGGCCTGGAACTTGAGATCTTCCTGCCTGAGCTTCCTGAATTCTGGGATCATAAGCATGTACCACCATGCCTAGATTGTCATCTTTCTTCTTCTGTCTACACTAATGGGAGTGAGGGAGTATCTCTTCTGGTTTTAACTTGCATTCCCCCAGTAAATGATGTTGAACTTATTTTCATATGCTTATTGGTCATTCCTCTGTGTGTGTGTGTGTGTGTTACTGGGAACTGAACCTATACAAATATTTTGGCCATTTGTAATTGGTTTATTTATCTTTTTGTTGTTGAGTTGTAAAGAGTTCTTTATATACATGTTTACTCATCCATTATCAGACATGATTTGTAAATAATTTTACACATTCTGTAGGTTGTCTTTTCACTTGCTGCATTTTGGAGCTAATGTACTTCAATCCTGGTTTTGTGTTCCCTCAAGGGTGTCTTCTTCATGTGTTACAAGGGTTAAATATGAGTTTCAAAATGAAGAAAAATAATTTGTGAAATCAAAGTGTTATATGTGTATATGTCACAAAATAAAGATGGATTCCCTAGCAAATTAAGGCTTATTGAACCTCAGTGTGTTCTTGTAACTGAGTATTTTTCCATTATGAGTGATTTTTATTACCCCAGTATGTCTAACTACAGTATATTTATTCTTTTCTTTTGCTTTTTCAAATCTATCAACTTCTTGTGGATTTTTCATTAGTAATTTCTTAGGTTTATATTCCCTGTTAATTTGCCAATCATATTTGTTTTCCTGGATAATAGTAATCCAAAGAGAGCACATGACAAATAGTAATTTGTGTGTGTGTATGTGTGTGTGTGTGTGTGTTTGTGTGTGTGTGTGTTTTCTTTTGCTAACAAGGTAAATACTGTAAGTAGTTTTGCTAGGGCTGTATAATGACTGTCTATGGTATAAACTGCCAGTCTACTCTGTGGAATGGTTTAAAAATATTTTTTCTTTCTGCTCATTGTCTGGTATAAATATAAACCCTAAATATATGGTAAAATGTGCACAAGATTATGGTATCTAGAATAAGTAATAATAATGAAGTATCCAGAAAAAATTCTTGTTGTTATGGCATGACTTAGTATTTTAAGACATAGACACTATTATGTTTATCCTTTTTGAAAGTCTTAGGCAGAAATTTCTCAGTGCTCACAGACACTGTTCTTTCTGACAGGAGGATATGAACCTTAATGAAGAAAAGAAAGCTCCATTAAGAAACAAAGATTTTACCACCAAGCGTGAGATGGTTGTCCAGTATATTTCTGCTACTGCCAAATCTGTAAGTTGACTTTCCTGGCACCAACACAGTGAGCTTAGCATTATCTACTTAAATGTAAACAAACCGCAGATCTTCAAATTCTTGCTTGTATGTACTCACATCAACTATTTAGGAAACAATTTATGTATTTTTACATAGTGAGTATATATTTCAAAACTGAACTGTTCATACTTAGAAATGAGATACTTCCATTATTATAAACAATAGAGACTAATAAGGATAGAAGACTCTTGAAGTAATACATTGAGTTTGGAGCCAGAATATTTTTTTGTGTTTACTAAAAATTGACATTTCACAGGGATTCAACTTAATATATAGGTCGTTGGATGGAAACTTTAGATTTTGCAAGAGAAAATATAAACATATCATACTTGGCTTTTAACTAGATTTATGTTTAAACCATGTGCCCGATGCCTGCTTACATGTAATTTTTATCAATGTTTTTAAGTATGCTGATTTTTATTTCATTCTATGAAATGAAAGCTATGTAAGCTACCTCATAATTGACATTGGGCAGCTTTGTTTAATATGAAGGAAAAAACTTAATACATAATTTAATCAAATCTGTGAGTCTCCAGACTGGTAAGTAGGGTTTATTGAAAGGACTTACCTACAGGAAAAATGTAATGTTTTAATAGAGTATTTTGCTTTGTTCATTTCCTAAAGTGTTTCCAAAAGTAGTCTTTAGATTTTCTTTTTTTGTAAGAAAAAAAAGGCATTTTTGAAATGGCAGAATGCATATTATGCATTTCTGTAAAGAAAAAGCTTTTCATATCAAGAGTTTATAAAATCACTGTGTGTGTATGTGTATACACACACAGTGATTTTATATGTAGGTGTATATATATGTGTGTGAGTGCATGTGTGCATGTGTGGATACACAACACATAATTTAAAACATACCTATTTTAAATTTAAAGAGTTGACCAGTGAACAAAACAGCTTTCTATTGGAAAAATATATTTTGGAGTTATTTGGCTAACCTGTTAATGCTATTCCAGTGCAGTAATTCCAGTAGCAATTACTGAATTTTGAGATTATGTTGACTGTATATCATACTTTAGGGAAGCTAAATCTGAATGCTGAACTATTTAAACATAACACATTGCAGCACTGCCAGAGCAGAGCAACTGCATGTTTTTTTAATTTGCTTCTGTATCCAAGGGCAGAAATATGTTTCAAGTGATAAGTGAAATTTGCCATGAGCATCATTTTCAATAGAATTAGGTGATGCATAGGGTTTTACTTTGAAATTCTGATGAATCTCTTCTCATTTTTGCACTGAAGTTATTGTTCACAGCAAAATCCTTTAGGAAATGCAAGCTATAGTTTCAGTGTTACTTTTCAAATGCATGAAATCAAGTACACTGAATCTGTATAACTAAATCTGAATACAAAGTACAGATGATGATACATGGCTAATCATGTGGTCTTTTTTTAATGACTTTATGTCTCTAGCTCATTTGTTGTTGTTTGTGTAAGTGGAACTGAATATAATGAAGATAATATGATGGTTTCCTTTCTTGACCTTTTGATTATTAGTACACCTCTATGCACAACTTATTTTCATGCTTTTTTCTCTTCATCTGATCAAAGAAATGTATACTTTAAGTTATATACTTATATGTCAGAATGAAATGCAAAAATTTGGTTAAATATTAGATAAGCTCATTTCAATTGCTTTATTCGAAAGATGAACATGGGATATTTCTTTAAAGACATGAAAATTTTATATTTGAGGCATTAGTCTCAAATTCACTACTACTGAGTAGTATATGATCCTTATTTGTCTCCTTGAGTTTACTTAAGAGCACTTCATATATGCACTACACACTCATAAGAGTCCTTTTTGGTTGTTGTTTTTTTTGAGATAGTGTCTTAGCATGTAGCTCAGGCTGGCCTTGAACGTGTGATCCTTCTGCCTTGGCTTCCCAAGTATTTAGATTATAGGTGTGCCATGCGTAGCTCAGAAAAGGTCTAAGATTATACTTTTTTTGTTATTATTTTTCATGGACCATACATTTTGATGGAAGAAATCAAGCATTTTTTGAAGCTTCCTTTCCTTGGCTAGACATTAATTACCATTGTTTTTTGTCATTAAAACCATAAAGATTGTGTATGTAATTCCCTTTTAAAGGTAAGAGGTATAGCATTCAGTGCAAAACATATCTGATCCTTTGATTTCTTCATGATTAAGACAGTAAAATTTGCATGAGTTAGTACTAAATGTATGACCCTTTACTGATTTATAACCACACTTCCCATCCTGCTATCTGTCATTCATTAGGCTTTAGATATGTGTACTTGTTTACTCTTTTTCACTATATTAATATGCTCATGAAAAATGTTTTCTCATTTAAAGCAGATGATGGTAATTTACTTTATGAAAATGCTTTATAGGTACCCATAATTTTTCATCTTGAAGTAGAAACAAGGGTGAGAAGTAGAGGAAAAATGTTTTATAGTCACATGCAAAACATCTAAGAATTTAAACATAAATCAAACATTTTCCCTTTTAGCCACCTACTTTAATCATTTTGTATGGGCTGCAAAGTCAAACAAACAAAATGTGAGCTCAGTGGTAAATGTCCATCATGCTCCTAGGTTTTTGGTTAAGCACATGAAAAGTAAGATAAGGCAATGCACAGATACATGGTCAAAACTTTTTTCTAAAGTGTACATGAGTCTTTTGTTGTAAATTAACTTTGCTATAATTATCATGGGTTAAGAGAAGATTAAGTTAATCACAAAATAGTAATAAAGACTAGTGCTTGATTGTTTTCTTCTTAAAATGCCATAATAGGTAAAGTTGTGTGAATGTTAGAGTCCAAAAATGTAGCTTGGGTAACTCTGTCAGTGATGAATGAACTCTAAATAAGCAGATGGAAAAGAATCTCCTCTCTGCATTTATCTGCTGTGAGATGGACTCTTCTTTCTCATAGTAAGATGTCTGGTTACAGACCTAATTTAAAAGTTGTTGATATCTGTAGATAACCTGGAAGAGTTGATATTTTAAAAAAACTAGCATATGTTTTGAGAAATGAAAAACTAAGCCTTATTAATATTGTAAAAGTCATCCTATCCAGTTGTAATCCTGAAACATGATGTGTTGGTGATTTAGAGGGGATCTTGATTCACTTAACAACATATATAGACATTTATGAAGAAAAGTTTCCAAAGTCCTCACTTGTTTGGCAAATGCCAATGTACTTATTAGAATATTAAGAAATAATTTAAATCAGTTTTGGAAATTGAGATTTTAGAATATGTTTGATTATGTTTGAAAATATGACCCAATTAATGTCATTTATTTAAAAAACTCAATAGGAAATAATTTAAAATAGTGTTACCAACTACGTCTACAGATTTACTAGAGGTACCTGTATGACAAATAGTTAACAGTTATAGTACATCTCTGTGTGTGTGAGTGTGTCTGTGTGTCTGTGTGAGAGAGAGATGTGTGTATTTATTTATGGTATTGCTTTTTAGCAGAAACTTCTTTCTCAGGTTGTTTCAACGAATAATCTGGATATGATGAAATGTTAGCCTCTCTTAACAAATCAGTCTAGTCTACTGTTCTGTGTGCTTTAGCTAAATGCAGTCATTTTTGCAATCCAAGTGAATAATTAAATGGGACAAATTTTGGTTATTTCACTGAGTATAGATTTGCCTTAATTGTTCAGACAGACTCACATTCATTTTATAGTCACATGTCTATGATAAATAAATAAGGGACAAATACAACTTCTGTCTTTTTTGGTAGGAGGGAATAGTTTAGGTCAATAGCATATCTCAATTCAGAAGACTGTTAATAGAACCAAAGAAATTTTCATTCTTCTAAATAATTATTGCCTGTAAATAGTCTGTGAAATGAATATTTAAGAAACCCATATCTCTATTTGGAGATTTATTGATTCTTCTGAAATAATTTACTTAGGAGCTGTCATTAACTTTTTGCATCTTGTGATATCTTATTAGACTTAGGATTTTTACTAGGGTTTCAGGAAATTTGATTTTATTTTTAAAGCATTGGCCATGAAATGGAGCATATCTTGATAATAACTGCTACTAGATTAATGGTTATAGTTTGTGAATTATGTATTTTTGGACACTGCTTGATATTCATGTGTGGGAATCTGATAACAGTGATTTGACTTATTGGGTTTTGCATAAAATTATGTATAGGATTGTGAATTTACTTCTTGCTTTCCTAAACACAATTCTGCCTCTCAGAAATTCTTTTCTCTCTTATTTATCTATTAGGAAAGTTGAATTTTTTGAACTATTTCCTCCTCGTGAATATGTGCATGTTTAGCTATAAACTGCTTCTTTGTCTTCACATTATATAGAAAATTCTGATTTTATAATAGAAATGCTAGGTTATCTAGGAAAACTAGAATAATAAACAATTTATCTTTGTAATTTTCAAGTATAAGATGAGAAAATATTATAGACCTTAAGTTTATAACAGTATAAAAATACAATTTCTCAACTCAAAGTACAGTCTTCAACTTAATGCATGACTTAAAATGCAACATTTATATTCTAAAATAACTTGTTTCAACATTAATGATACACTTGTCATAAAAAGGAAAGAAAAAAGCAATATCTGGAACAAAAATCAATTTTTTATTGGCAATTGTTTGAGGAGCTGTGAACTGATAAAATATCTGACGCTAGATTGCAATTCACTTTGCAAAACTTGATACTTAAGTTGCACTATATCAGAAGCCATTGCAGGACATTTGAAAATATTCTCATATAGTAATTAGCTTTTATTTGGGAATTCTTATTTTGCAGACTTACATATTTTTGAAATATGATATTTATTAATATTGATATATTTATTTTAGGCTCTAGATACAAAGTTTTAAAATTATAGGGTGATCTGTTTACTAATTTACTAAACACTTAACTTCTGTGAAAAGCTTCTGATTACTAATATTATTGCTGTTTGTTTTTTTTTACACCATAATCACTCTTCGTTGACCACTGCATGCAGATAGTTGGAAGTAAAGTTATGGTAAGTACAAAAGATGTGTTTTACTCTTAGATATAAACTTGTACTTTTGGGATTTGTGGCTTTGCTTTTTTTTTCCTGTATGTTTGGTTCTTCTTTTGGTTTCTGTTTTACTAAGACAGTGAGGTGAATGTTTGGGTGAGTTGTTGGAATGTAGCTCTGGTAAGTATTTTTCTTGTAGGTTTGGTAAATATTTTTAAAGTAGGATGTGCCTGTATATTTTCATAGAAAATTTTATCTTTTTTTGAAATTGTTTTTTCAATCTATATGATTCTGATGAATCGTTTTTTGTTTCTCAACATTTTAGTATTGTACAGAGACTCCTAAAGTATTTGTTCATGCTCACAAGAGTTCTTATTAAGATGTTACTTTGATTTTGGTATCACTAAGCACATAGTAGGAAATGAGCCTTGCCATGCATTCAGGAGGCCTCTCTATTTTATTTTGTTAGGTGCTATTAATTTACTCCATGATTTTGGGCAATTTATATTTCTCTGGGGTTTAATTACTAAACAGATAAATGGAAATGAATGACTTAAGTTATCTTTTCAAGTTCTTTCTGTTCCTGTCAGTTAAAGTGTTTTATGCTCAAGGCACTATGTTTTAGTGCTGTAATTATATGATACCCTATTGCATAATAATCCAAAAGTGTCCTGTATTGTGATGGAGAGCTATTTGTAAATTACCTTTTGATTAAGCATTCTTTACTCAGAGAAAAAGGTAGGATGCATTAACTGAGTACTGAGGTATCTAGAATAGTGCATGTATTTGTTAATCATTCTTTGATTAAAAATCCTTCCTCCTCCTCCCCCCTTTAAAAATTCATGACATCTACAGGGGATAAAAAAAACAACCTTTTGATATAGTTTTTTTTAAACATCACTAAATATTTACTTAGTGCTTATTATATGCCAAGAATTGTGCTAGGTACATTAATGACTAGAAAGTAAAAGATAAGAACTTTAGTTCATATGGTGCATATAAATTTTATAGGAATTCATAGGTAGGAGTCAGAGGTAGGGTTGGAGTAGTTAGGAAAATGCCAGGATTTAAGGTAAGCTTCCAGAAATAGTGTATTATGATGCTGGGATTTCACTAGGGAGAAGACTGTGTAGAAGTCTCAGGTTTTAGAAGTAATATTAATTGCAAAGGCCTGTAGAAAGAACTAAACTGTGTGTGGGGTGTGGAAGAGGGAAGTGAAAGATGTGGATGACCTTGTTGAAACAAAGAATGTATATTGCAAAGATTTAAAAAATTAAGTTGAAAGGAGCGCTTGAACTTCAGACAGACAATCTGAAATTAGTTTGAGCAACTAGATGCAGTGTGATTTGTAATCTTTTAGCACTTGGGTTACTGAGGCAGGCGAATCTCAAGTTCAAGTCTCACCCAGGCAATTTAGCGAGAACCTGTCTCAAAAAATAAGAGAAAAAGGCTGGGGATTTATGAGAATATAGCTCAATATGAAGGCCCTGGGTTCAATTCTCAGTACCTAAAAGAAAAAAAAAAAAAAAAAAAAAAAAA
>NW_022900951.1:73567480-73580578 GCF_012274545.1 Fukomys damarensis
AAAAAAAAAAAAAAAGGAAAAATGAGAACCAACGTGGTGATACAATAAAAGCAAGGTTTAAGAAATACATTTGTTAAGTGTTTAGGCTGGATTATAGTAATAGTTCAGACTTGGCAGGACATGAAAATGCAAATTATGTCTGCCCCACTCCAGGATTGTGGTTTATGAGATATGAAATATGTGGTCAAGGTATTTGTACTTTTGAGACAAGCATAGTGGCGTATTCCTGTAATCCCAGCATTTGAGTGGCTGAGACAGGAGTAGTGAGGTGAGTTCGAGGTCAGCCTGTGCTACATAGTTCAAGGCCAGCCAGAACTACAGAGTGAGAACCTGTCTCAAAAAACCCAAAATAACCCAAAACCAAAAAACAAATAAGAAAAAACAAAACAAAACAAAACTTTTTAAATCTAGTTCGATAGGAGTTTCTTTCTCTCTCTCTCTTTTTTTTTTTTTTTTTGTTGGTACCAGGAAGCAAACTCAGCCATGTGCTTGCTAGGTAGGTGCTGCATTGCTGAGCTACATACTCAGCCAGCCACAGGAGATTCTTGAAAGTAGTTTGAGGAGCGCACATTGAGAGATACAGTCATGCACCACATAACATTTTGGTTAAATGATGCTATAAGATGATAATGCAGTGGAAAAATTCCTATCAACTAGTACTTTTATTGTATCTTTTCTTTGTTCAGATATATTTAGATGCACAAATATTATACATTGCTTCAAAATTACCTGTGGTATTAAGCATAGTGACAAGCTGTACAGGTTTGTAGCATAGGAACAATAATAGGTTATACCATGCAGTTTAGGGGTGTAGTAGGCTATATCATGTAGGATGTATATTCTGATGTTCCCCAAATGATAAAATCATGTAACAGTGTATTCCTCAGAAGGTATCAATCTTTAGGTGTGATTCTACTGGGTTGGGATATAGAGAAATTTGTTTGGGAGGCTACTTAGAAAATTTGGAGTGAGACTGTGATGACAAATAGTAAACTTAAGGCTAGAAGGAGGGAGAATGTGGTTACGGTTGAATACAGAGGTTTGGAAGATAAAGTAATCTTGAACTTATTTTGATGTGGCTTGGAGCTGGCCGTATTTCTAGTCCCAACAACATAATCAATCTACCTGACTATTCTAATTTTTTTTGAGACAGGAAATCTTGCTTTGTAATGCAGGCTGACCTTTAACTCACTGAGTTGCCCAGGTTAGCCTCAAATTCGCGGTGATCCTCCTGTATCTTCTCAAGTGGTGGGATTATAGGCATGGGCCATCATACCTGGATTATTTGACTGTTCTAGAAGCCAGTAAAATATTACTAATTCCTCCATATCCAATTAGTTATTAAATTTTGTTGATTTCTCATAATTAGCTCTCTCCCTTAATTAGTTCTCTCCCTTAATTACCCACACTGTTAACATCCTTATTTTAGGTTAATCATTTAACACATCCACGATTGCTTAACCCTCTAAAACTGTCTTGTGCCTCATTCCCAAACCAGGCTCATTCTACATGATTACCAGAGATCATGCTCTTTCTCTTCACAAAACCTTCAAATGGTTCCCAGTTTCTCTTTGTAATCTCATCTTTGCTTCCTTAAAAATAGTTATCTCCAAGGGCTGGGGATTTTGCTCAGTGGTGCCGAGCCTGCCTCATAATCCCAAGGTCCCATGTTCGATCCTGCTACCAAAAAAAAAACAAAACAAAAACAACCACAAGAACAAAGTTATCTCCAGCTTTATTCTAGTCCTCTATTCATACAGAAACACTTGGCAATTCCTTATGACACCTTTGTTTAATATAGTACCTCTAAATCAAGCATATGTTGTTTTTGAGCTAGAATGCCTTTTTCATTTTTATTGCGCCCCAAAAGTTCCTAAGTGTCGATCAGGATTAAGCTTCATTTCAGCCTTTGAAGAAGCTGTCCTAGATAACTCCTTCCTTCCCATAGCACTGCATATATACTTATATTATAATATTTAATGTATCATTATATTATGTATTTTTTCACAAATGAACACAGTTTCTGCCTAATGGGGAAGAACACAAACAGAATAAAGATAGGGCCCAAAGGTGTGATGTAGTAAAAGTTGCAAAGTCAGAGAACAGCAGGTTCCGTATGGTTCACATACATGCTTCTGAGAGTGTTTTGAAGGACGGTGTGAGGTAGGTGTTATGATAGTTCCATGATATGAACTACTTTATATCAATTATCTTATCTGTGGTCTGCTTTTCACATTTGAGCTTTTGCAAATCCTGTCACAAATGGAGGAAACTACAGGAATCAGCTTCGAGAGCAGTGGTGATAGACCTGTGGCATGTGTACCACAGCGGGCATGCAGAGCCCTGTCTGTTGGCATGCTAGCCAAGTCTCCCCAGCATATTCCCCACAGCTGAGCTTTGGAGAACAACACATAAAAACAAGGCAAATACAAACTTTCGCCTTTCAATAAAAATCTGCTTGTATCATTGAAAGCTCTGTTATTATGTTTTTCTTTTAAGACAAAATATGTTAATATATAAGTTGGTTTTTCTAAACTAAAACCTCAGTGTTCAGGATTAATTGCAGTGTTGGCACTTGGTGATAAATAAGTCGGTTTTGGGTTGCAACTGGGCACTCATCTCTAAAAGGTTTATACTTCCTGTTCTAGAGGAAATAATGAGGGCTTAGATGTACAGTTCATGTGAAAGGGATGCCTTAAAGGCAAATTTTTGTCAGTTAACTGTGCCTAGACAGAGCAATGAAAGAAAAACTATATAAAATTGTCTTGGTACAGGTCAGGTTCAAAAGAGTTTAATATTCAGAAGATTCACGGTGCTTCTTCATTAATAAAAAGGGCAAGTCAGAATTTCATAGAGGTGTTTCAGAGAAGGAATTCTAGAACAACACATTTTAAGTTTTTGGTTTCCTGGAGATTACCACAGTAAAAAAAAAATGAGTAAGATTCAGATTGAAATTAGAGTGATGGAATATGTAATGAACAAGGTTTGCACAGTCCATTCTTCTATCTGATGTTGATGAGAAGCAGAAATGGGCATTTGAGGCCCTCCTGATCTCAAACTATCATCAGCCTTACTTTGCACTATTCATCTTTATTTCTGAACATAACTGGCCCCTCCCTCAGGTAGTGTTGCTTCTAACCTTGCTTATTAAATCTTTTTTATGTAGAATAGTTTCCTTCCTTTGTTAACATTCTGTGCATAGTCTAAAGCTCTTCCATGAAGCCTATCTTGATCCTGATTTTAAACCCTTCTTCCCACTTCTTTCTATGGCATTTCATTTTTAACTTTCTTATGGAATAAATTTCTACTCTACCTTACAGTTCCTATCACTTCATTCTCAAGGGCTTCTTTTATAACATTTTTATTTTATAGGAATTTATTACTTTTAATAATAGTCCCTATTATCCTATGAATCTTTATGTCCACAGTATAGTTTCTATAAAAGAATACAAATTTTAGTAGAGGCCATAGGTTCAGAGACAAATAGACTTTGGTTCAGATTCTTACTCTGCTGTATTCTAGCTGTGCAATCTTGGATAATTTTCATAACCCCTCTGAATTTTATCTTATTGGTAAAATGAACACAACAATAGTGAATTCAGGGTAGTTTTGAAATGCATTGTTTGTATTTAACATAAATAACCGATGTAATAGTAGATCCAAATATTATTTTTGTTAAATGTAGTGAATACTGCAAAATGCTTGTTATGAAAGATGTAAATCATATAGCTACACCAAAAAGTGAGATAAGAGTATGAGTGAGCTACTTTTTTTCCCCCTAGGTAGTCAAGATGTACTATTTGAAGATTTACAGGTAGAAATAGGTTTTGTTCTGGGTAAAGAATGATGAGAAAGATTCAGCTGGGTGTTAGAACAAGAATGTTTTACTTTTTTATTGGAAGCATGTGTTATTTGGTGTGAATTATTCCTAGGCTTTGAGAAAAAAGTTTTTAAAAATTCATATGAAATTTCAAGTTAATATTAACAAGGTTATTTTAAAGATTTGACAAAATCATTTAGGGTTTTATATAAGTACCACCTATGAAGGAAAATGATAAAATATCTTCTAGATATCTAAAACTAGTGAATAGACTTTAGGGTAGAGATAGAGTAAAATGAATTTTTCAATGGCTGCTAGTTTTAAACAATTGTTACAGAACTTTGTGAACCGAAATAGCTTTTATTATTTAGTGACAAATTGCATAAGAGATTTAGAAAACAGCTACAGTGATGGATTTTATTTCATTGAAAGCCAAAATAATTTATCCACAGTTGGAAAATAATTCTTCTGTGAAAAAAGGTAAAATTATTGACATATTTATATATGATACTTGAAAAATAGAATTAAAGTGTTAAATATTAGATAATCCAATACAGCAGCATAAATAGTTGAGTGCCTAGAGCAATAGTAGGGACTTTTTGGGAAAGTGTTTTGGTTTCAGAAAGACCTGAATTTGAATCCTTGGTTCACCACTTATTCATTCACTATGATCTTCTAAGTCTCCGACACAGTTTTCTTTCTTCCTTGAACAAAACATAACTAGATAGCTGTTATATGTCAGGTGCTATTCATGGTGCTGGAATGATACTTCCTGGCACTAACAATCTAATTGAAGTAACAGGCAATAAAACACAGAGCAAGTGTAATGATAGGGAGTGTTAAGTGCTATAAAAGAAAAAAAAAAGCTAATTGACAAAGCACAGAGTGAGCAGGCTTATGCTATTTTAAATTGGTGAGCAAATGATATTTGAATGGAGTGAGACCTAGTTGAAAGTGGAGGGAGACATGCAAATATCTGGGGGAAAGCTCTGCAGGCAGAGAGAATGTCAAAGGCAAAGGCCTTGAGCCATGAGTGTTTATGTAGTGTGGGTGCAGTAGGATGAACAAGGCAAAGTATGAGGGTATTTAATAACCAAACCCAAGAGCCAATAAAGAAGACTAAACACACGGTAGCATCATTTATAGGTTGTAAATTTGGAAAGTTTGGTTGAAGTAATATGGGGAGAGATATGCCTAGGAGTTGTGACTTTAATAGTCAGTGAGAAGCCTTGGGAGGTTTTGAGCTATGCAATGGTAGAATCTGATGTGTATTTGGGGAGGATTAATGTAGTGATGGAAATTGGAGAGGGTAGAGATTGGGAAGGAGATGAAACTGGAGGTTGGCTGTTGCAGTAGTTTAATAAGAACCTGAATTGTAGTGGGGTCAGTAGGAACTAAATGGAGGGTAGAGCTGAGAGAGACATGTGAAAGTAGAATATATCCTCCTCAGAAAATGATTAAAAAGGGCAGAAGAGATGTGTGAATCGATAATGACTGAAATTTCTAGCATGGATGACTAAAATGGCTTGAGCATTCATATGGAAGTCTAGAGTAAGACCAAGTTTGTAATTCTCTTAGACATGTACATCAAAGAGAAGTGTCTAAGATCACAAAAGCAGGAGTAAAATTTCACCATGCAAGAACATTTTTGCTTTTGCTCTTACAGCTTTGTGATTTTGTAATGTGTTTTCTGTTTCAAACTACTATTTTTACTATTTCAAGTTTACTCTATACTGCTGAGAATATATTCTTTATCATTTGAATAACTTTTGCCTGTTTATAAATTGAAACTTGAAAGTCTTTAGGGAGTAACATAGTCTATATGACTAGATGATTTAGTGCACTCTGAAGAAATATTCATTTTGGTAGCCTATAGTACTGTTTTTTTTGGGGGGATAAGCCATATTACATAATTTAAAGTAGCTCTTGCAGTGTTTATGAATAACTTCAGTTAACAAGATAGCCTTATCATAGTAAAAATTGTGTACAAATGTGTGCTTCTTTGCCCTAATCCGGGCATGAGAATTGTTGATACTAATTGAATAACTTGCAGGACCTCAAGAGCCTGCTGAAAAAGATAACATTTTTCTGTTAAAAGTTTAAGTTAATTGCGTTTGCTTCGGCAGCACATATACTAAAAAGTTTAAATTAATGGCTAGTTTTAAAGTTGTAAATTAAAAGGTTATCGATATAATCTTTACTATAAACTATGTAGTAATATAATTTTAATATAGCACTGTTTTGTGCGGTATTTAACAGTTATTGCATTATTAAATTCAGATTTCATTAATTAATAGAATAGTATCTTAATTGTTACTTCATGTAATATGACACCCATGCCAAGCAAGTTGTTTGTCCTGTGAAAAAAAGATTAAATCTTATTTTGCCGTTTTTTTTTTCTTTTTTATTATTGCATAGTCCAGAAGGGGGAGACAAAACATTAATTATTGGAGTTTGGAGTAGTTTCCTTGTAACACATCACTTTCTTGCACTCCAACTTTTGATTGTTTTTTTCTTATGTGTTTAGAAATTTTAGGATAGTTGCCACTGTAAAATATTTTGTTTTGTGGTCGTGACAATTTTGTTAACAATCTAAATTCAATCAGAATGAAACTGATGCCATTATTTTAAACTAGTAAATATAAAGTAGAAAATTTCATTTGGTAATCAGATGAAAATAAGACCTGAGACTATTTAATGATGGTATATAATAAGTGATCTTTTAAAAATAGCACAAACACTATTAAAGAACCAACTTTTGTCTTTTCTAATATCATATTCATTAGATACAATGAGTACCTACTTTCTTATTTCCTAGTATTTTACCACTGTGAGCTAATATATATTATTCTTGTTTTTGGATAAGGGTATCTGTATATATTTTGTAAGATTTTATTATTTAAATCTACATTCATTTTACAATTTCTTTTCAATACCTTTCCTTTTCGTATATTGTTTTATATTATTTCATAATGCTAGGTTAAATTTATTGTTTAAGGAATGCTAAGGTAATTTAAATTTGAAAATATCAGCAAGTTATCTTACCTTGAGCATTTGGAAATGTCTAAAAGATAGCATGAAACACTGAAATTATATTTAGACATGTTTTGAAAATTGTATTGATATTATGAGTATGAGTTAGTTATGTTTTAAAATATATCCTGGTATTGAAAACGAAGAGATGACATATTTTTCATGTAGGAATCTGTATTGCAAACTTTTTAGCTCTGTGTTTTGGTTGTGGTTATGTATAGTTTTCTATTGAGGATATTTCTTTGTGTGTAGAATCAGGTAATAGGGTAGATTTAAAGTCTGATGATTGATAAAAGACATTTAAAGCCAGTATCGCCATTATTTCATATTAAGTCAGTCTATTTTATTTTTCAACTGTAGCAAAAATTTTGCTTGGCTGTGTAACATGAGGTGATTGTATGGTACGTGATTTTTTTGTGTTAAGTAGTATACTCTTTATACTACATATCCTTTAAAAGTTCTATTTAAGTATTGTTGCTTCCATTATAAAAGTTAAAGTGCATGGCACAAGAATATTTTTTATGAGACAATACTTTTTTGACCCTAGATGGACAGCTCAGGAAAATGTGGAAACAATCAGATTATGATCTATGTTAAAAAGCTACCTTGATTTATTATGTAGCAGATTTTGGCTTTTTCCTCACATATTTGATTCCATTTCCTATTTTACTTAATCAGGATTATTCTATCTGTTTATCTATTAGGAAAAGATTTTTTGGTTGAATCAATAGGTCCTTTTAATGGCATAAATGAAGAATAGGATCATCTTAAAAATTCTGCCTTAGATTTATTAAGCCCCTTATCATGCTTAAAGCCCTTTTGTGTACTTTCTCATTTAAGCTACATATTGTGAGTGTTTCTGTACATCTGTGCCTCAGTTTTTGAGGAAGACATTGCCTCTGTATCTGAATTCCTGGATGCCAGTTATACTTTGGCCTTGTCTCATGAATTTTTTCAGGGGAGATAGTTACATGTAGTCTTTTGAGTAGCATATATTGGCCAAGGTATTTCCTATCAGTGGTCATATGTTATGCATCTCCAAAACTAGTATCCAGTTTAAGTTTGTGAATTGCTTTGTGAATCTGAGTATCTAAATATTGGTCACGTGACTACTGACATTTGGAGTAACTTTTTGAATCTATGGGCACCAGTAATCAGATATCATAATTACTCTATTGATTGCAGGTGCTACTTTAGTTATGACCACAATTACCTATCAAACAATATATTAAACAAAATTAATTTTAATGAGTATTTGTTTATAGTATATGTTTACATTCAATGGAGTTGGTTGTGTATACATGATACATCTTAATTCCTTTTTCATCCCCTTTCCCTCCTTCCCCTCCCTTCATCTCTTGATCCCCTTTCCATTTGAGAAAGATCTATCTCCCTACTTCTTATCTTTTTTTGCTCTTTATAATTTGAATTTTTCATATAAGAGAAACTATGTGATATTTAAGCTTGTGTGTCTGTGTTTGATTTATTTCAGTTCAGATGGTCTCAAAGTGCATCCATTTTCCTACAAATAACTCGTTTATATTTTGTTATGGCAGAGTAGTACTCCATTGTTTATACCACATTTTCTTTAACCATCTGTTAATGGGTGTATAGGCTGCTTTCAAGACTTAGCTATTATGAATTGTGCTGCTATAAATATGAGTATTAGTGTAATATGATGTCTTTAACTCTTTTGGGAAGATACCTAAAGGAGAAATTGCTGGGTCAAATGGAATTTCTAGTTGCAGTTTTTTGAGGAACATCCACCCCGATTTCCATAGTGATTGTTCAAGTTTACATTTTCACCAACAGTGTAGATAGGTTCCTTTTTACTTGTAACCTGGCCGACATTTATTATTGTTTGATTTCTTGATTATGGCCATTTTTTCTGGGGTAAAATGGAATCTCAGTGTTATTTTAATTTGCATTTGCCTATTGGCTAGGGATGTTGAACAGTTTTTATTATTTATTGGTCATTTTTCCTTCTGTGAAGTGTCTCCTCATTTCATTTGCCCAGTTTTTGGTTGTGTCTTTTTTTGGGGGGGTCTAATTTTTTTGAGTTACTTATGTATTCTAGATATTAGTCTTCTGTCTGCGGAATAACTGGCAAATATTTTTTCTATTCTGTACATTGACTTTTCATTCTGTTGGTTCTTTATTTTGCTGTGCAGAAGCTTCTTAATTTGATATGTCATATTTGTTGATTCTTGGTATTATTTCCTGTGCAACTGGGGTTCTGTTCAGAAATTCCTTACCTACACCTATGACTTAAAGAGTTTTACCTATTTTTTCTTCCAGCAGATTGTTTCTCTTTTAACATTTGCTTCTTAATTCATTTTAATGTTAGTTCAGTACATGGAGATAGGTATGGGTCTAGATTCAATCCTCTACATGTGGATTGCCAGTTTTCTCAACACCATTCATTACAGAGGCTATCTTTCTTCCACCACTGTATGTTTTTGGCCCCTTTGTCAAATATCATAGTTGAGTGTGCTTAGGGTTGTTTCTCTGTGTTCTGTTCTGTTCCTTTGTTCTTTAGGTTTGTTTTTGTGCCAGTACCATGTTTTTATCACTGTAGTTTTGCAATATAATTTCAAGTCTGGGATTTTGAAGCTCCTGCTTTGCTCTTGTTACCCGGGATTGTTTTTGCTATTCTGAGTCTTCTGATTCCATTTGAATTTAATGGCATCAATTGAAAGTATTAAAAGATTTCTGGTTCAGTTTTTATGCTGATCATGGTTTCTGTGTTAACTTCTAGTAACATGTTATTCTTTTCTTAAATGAACTGGCGATCTAAAGAGAAAGTTAACTGTGTTTGCAATGAGATTCTTAGGCTTTGAGAACAGTAACTACTGTGTGTACTTTACATAAATCATTTATTTTTATTGATGATGCTTTTTTGCCAGTGTAATAATGCATCTAGAGAGCTGTTCTACAAAGTGTGATGTACATCTGTATTCTAGATATAGTATGTATGTACAGTATATATGTGTCCTTTACCATCTCTCTGATGTATCCTTTCAAAGTTACATGAGCTTACATAGGTTCTCTCTGTGTTAGAAACCTCAGAAGTATCACAAGAGAACTGAGGCCCTTCCCCTAAATAATTTTAAGATTTTTATTGTGTGTAGTACCTTTACCTAGAATGTGAAAAGGTATATGTGTGTGGACTGAATTGTGATACCCTTCCTTCATGTGTGAGAGCCCTAATGCCCAGTGCCTCAAAATTTTTTAACTTCTTTTTTTTTTGATACTGAGAACAAAACTCAGGACCTTGCTCTTCCCAGGCAGGCACAGTGCCGCTGAACTAAATCCTTGGCCCAAGTGCCTCAAAATGTGAATATATTTGGAGGGAGATAGGGTCTTTAAAGAATTAATTAAAATGAGGTTGTTAAGGTAGGCCTAAAGCAGTCTGACTAGTGTTCTGATAAGATTTGGAGACAGACAGACAGAGAGACACACACACACACACACACACACACACACACACATATACATCCACACACACTTCAGAAGCTATCAAACCTGCTGATACTTTAATCTTCAATTTTTAAGTTATACAGCTGTTAGAAAATAAATTTCTGCTGTATAAATGATCAAAACTTAGGTATTTTGTTAGGGCTGCTGTTTTTGTTATGGCAGCTGTTACCTTTCCTGCTACTTAGACAGAATACCCAAAACCCAAAGTTAAAGGAGGAAAAGTTTACTTTGGCTCACACTTCGTAGAGATTTCAGTGCAAAATTGGCTGGCTCCAAGGCAGAGTGGTGTGGCAGACAGGCATCACAGAGGAGAAACAGTTCATGCCAGGTAGAAGGTAGCAAAGCAAACAAGACACAAGCGACAGTAGTAGCTTCTTTCTGTCCCTTTTGTATTCTATCTAGACTATCAGGCTTAGGGTGGGTGCCAAACCAATTAGTGGATTAATTTGGTAATCACACACCCTTACTCCTAGCATCACACATTCTAGATCCAACTACCTCTTAAAAAGTCCCACCTATGACTGCATGAGGCTTTGGGCGGAACATCTAGACACAAACTATAACAGCTGCCCTAGCAAATTAATACAGTATTCATTTTCTTGCATTTAGCAATTAATTATAGCTAACTTTTGAGAGCATCAAGTGACAGGAACTCTGCTACACAGGTTCTATATAAAAACTAATTTAATTCTAATAACAGTAATTACCTTTGTGTGTGTGTGTGTGTGTGTGTGTGTGTGTGTGTGTGTGTGTTTTGTACCGGGGATTGAACTCGTGTCCTTGCGCTTGCAAGGCAGGCCACCGAACCACTGAGCTAAATCCCCGGCCCAGTATTTACCCCTATTATATAGATGAGGAAACTGAGGGTTAGAAAAGCAAGTACATTATATGGGATTACATAGTAAATAAATAAGTGAGCAAGTTAGAATTTGAATCCAGTCCCAAAGCCTTCCGAGGTGGGCCCCGTTGGTCCCTTACAGATACCTAAGATTTGGTAGTTGTGGATAATAGTCAACAATGCATACAGCAACGAATACAACAGATACGTAAAGTTTGGTGGATTTCAGGTTGTTGTGGATAGTGGTCAACAATGAATATAACAATGAATACAACCTGGCATAATGAACTAATATAATTAAGTGGAAATAATCACTTGTTAATACATAGTAAAGGAGATAGGGAATTCTTACATTTAACATTCATACTCGTAACACAGAGATAGACCATGGAAAAGCTGCTGTATTACTGAGAATGAAATACCTCTGTGCATGTTACTCTGTAGTGAGAAACAAATGAGCAGAAGTGATCTTTGTACATTTGTAACAGGTATTTGCAAACAGGTAACACCAGTGCAGTTAAACATATGATACTGTGATACTTTAATGTGAAGATGCTACCATATTAGGAATCAAACATAAGTAATAGAAACAATTCCATTTTTAGCAATGGCCTATAATTTTTTCTAAGCCATTTTCCCTGTGCCTAAAATAGATTAAATATTGTGCCTCCTCAGGGTTTAAACCATCCATAGTCACCTTTTTTTTAATGCAGTCTTGCCTTTTATAATTAATTTCAATTAACATTAGTTTTGTTTAATTAATACTGTGTAATTAAAAAGCTTATAAGCTCTTAGAGGGCAAGGGCCATGTCTTAATACACCTTCGACATATTTAAACACATTAGGCTGTAACAGCGATACAATAATTAAGCATTCTTTTGTTCAGTCGCTACACAATATTCACAACTTTTCTGACACCACACTGTACATAAAGTGCAATCAGAAAGCTGCTTTTTCAAAACAGAATCCTCTTTCTTTGGAAATATGGTTTAGCACTGTAGCATCTTCTCTTTTTCTCCAAGAATAAAATTAAGCCATGCATGGCTGCTCATGCCTGCCTATGATTTGAGCTACTGAGCAGGCTCAGACAGGAGGATTGAGAGCTCGAGGCTAGCCTGAGCAACTTAGTGAGACCCAGTCTCAAAATTTATCAGTTTTAAATAAGGGCTGGGGATGCAGCTCAGTGGTAGAGGACTTATAGTGAGGCTCCAGATTCGATCCCTAGTATATTGCAGTAAGTAAATCAATAAATCAATGAATGAATAAATTCTCCTATTACAATTTAGGTTCCTTTTCTCTTGATGAGTTTACTACTTCCACAGAGGACTGTTGTTCATCATGACCCATACCAATGATGGCGAACCTTTTCGAGCTTTTAATGATCCAAACATTCTGTTGTGGTACACGTCTCATAGGTTCAGCACCACTGATGTAATCTCTGCTAGGGTACTTGTAGGTTGAAGTGGCCCTCAGCTGCTTCTTATGTCCTTTAACTTTCCCAGTTAGTGTTGTCTTCTTTTTAATTGCTTCCAAATTGTCTGTGATTTGGGATTTCAGAACTGTTTAAGTGTTACTGGATAACATACCCAATCTAAATGCTGTCATTCTACTCAATGTGTTTGTGTGCTTCTTTAGTTTTAGTGGTGCCATTTCTATTGATGATTATTGTGACTTGCATACATATGTGACTGAAAAACCCCCAGCCCCAAAATCTTTTCCCATTATCTAGGAAAAGTAGCTGTTGATCACATCAACCACAAACATCCTGAATGTTCATCTGGGATTTTCTCTATTTGTTTTGTTTTGTTTTGGTACCAGGGATTGAACTCAGGTCCTTGTGCTTGTGAGACAGGCGGTGGCACCACTGAGCTAAATTCCCAGATCCTCTATTTGTTTTTCTTTTCTTTTTTTTTTTTTTTTTTTTTTT
>NW_022900951.1:73580623-73609580 GCF_012274545.1 Fukomys damarensis
CGGTACTGGGGATTGAACTCTGGTCCTTGTGCTTGCAATGCAGGCCACCAAACCACTGAGCTAAATCCCTGGCCTTCTATTTGTTTTTCTTATAGTTTGGTGTACAAAGTGATTCATACCCACGGGAAAAGGGCCATACAAAATGGATGCTTAAAGCATACATGACAACATTATAGCATTTGATGTTAAAGCCTTGACATTTGATCAGGGCTCTATTTCTTAAGGGCTGTGTGTTTTGGAGTATAACATTGCACCTTTTTGAGCTCAAGTCTCTTTATATGCACTTGGTTATCTTAATAGAGTTATCAAACATTGTGTAAACTGAAAAACATATTTATCAAAGATAAGGTGTCTGTGTTTGGAGTTGTTTCTGCATCTTCTAATCTGTTCCACTATTTTTTGCCGGTACCATGCTGTTTTTGTCACAGTAGCTTTGTGGATTGTGATGCCCCTTTCCTTGTCTTTGTCGCCCAGGACTGCTTTTGCTTTTCTAAGTCTCTTCTGGTTCCAAATGAATTTTAGGATTGTTTTCTCTAGTTTTGTGAGGTATTGCTATTGGTATTTTGATCAGGATTGTATTAAATCTATGTAACAGTTTTGGAAGTATGGCCATTTTGATTATATTAGTTTTGCCTATCCAAGGACAAGGATTATCTTTCCATTTTCTGATAGCCTCTTTTATCTCTTTTTTCCAAGTACTATAGTTTTCAATGTAAAGATCTTTTACTTCCCTCATTAGATTGATTACTAATTCATTATTCTTGATGCTACTGTGAAAGGTGTTGTTTCCCTAATTTTCTCTCTGTGAGTTTCTTATATGTGTACAGGAATGCTATCGAGTTTTGAGTGTTAACTTTGCATCCTGTTATGCTACTAAATTTGGTTATTAAATCTAAGAGTCTTCTTGTGCAGGTTTTGGGGGTCTTCCATGTAGAGTATAATGTCATATGCAAATAATGATAATTTAACTTCTTCCCTTCCTATCCTTATTCCTTTCATTTCTCTTGTCTAATTGCACTAGCTAATTTTTTGAGAACTATATTGGGCAGAAATGGTGATAGTGTATATCTTTGTTTTTTTCCTGATTTTAGAGAGAAATATTTCAGCTTTTTTCCATTTAGGATAATGTTGACCATTGGTTTGTCATTGATGGCTTTTATCAGATAGAGATAATGACCAATTTCTGTAGGGTTTTTATTATGAATGGATGTTGGACTTGTATCAGATGCTTTTTCTGCATCTAATGAAAGATCATGTGTTTTTTGTCCTTGGTTCTGTCAATGTGGTGTATTACATTTATTGATTTGTATGTATTGAACCATCCCTGGATCCCTGGAATGAATCCTACTTGGTTATGGTGTATAGTCTTCCTGATGAGTTGCTGCATTCTCTTTGTCGGTATTTTATTAAGGATTTTTGCATCTATCTGTATTAAAGACATAGGCCTGTAGTTCTCTTTTTTTGGGTTGAATCCTTCTCTGGCTTTGGCGTCAGTGTAATGCTTGCTTCCAGAAATGACTTTGCAAGTATTGTTTCCCTTTCAGTTTCATTAAAGAGTTTGAAGAGTAGTGACATTAGATCGTTTATAAATTTTTTGTAGAGTTCAGGAGCGAATCTGTCAGAATCTGGGCTTTTCTTTGTTTGTAGTTTCTTAATTATGCCTTCAGTTTCATGGCCAGTATTGGGTTATTTAGAATTTTTATATCTTGTTGATTCAGCTTTGGTAATTCACACACACACACACACACACACACACACACATATGTATATGAAGGAATCTCTTCATTTCTTCTGTTTTCCATCTCATTAGAGAATAGATTCTTAAAGTAGTTATTGGTGATTTGCTGGATTTCTGTAGGATCTAATGAGATTTCTCCCTTTTATTCCTAATTGCATGATTTTGAACTTTCCTCTTTTAATAAGGTTGGCTTTTGTCTATTTTATTTAATCTTTCAGCAAACCACCTGTTCTATTCATTGGTTCTTTGTTTTCTTAGTCTCAATTGCATTAATTTCTGCTCTGATCTTTATAATTTCATACTTCATATGCACTTTTGGTTTATTATTTCTTTTCTAGAAGCTTGAGGTTCAACATTAGGTTATTTATTGGATCTTGCTCTATTTTTCTTATGTGGGAATCCACTGCTATAAATTTCCCTCATAGAACTGCTTTCCTTGCATCCCATAATTTCCACTATTTTGGATTGACCTCATTGTTTAATTGTAGAACCTGTCTAATTTCTTCTTTAACTTCATTTGTAAGGTATTGGTTGTTCAGGCAGTGTTGTTTAATTTCTGTGTGTTTATTCAGTTTTTGTGGTTTTTTTTGTTATTGATTTCGAATTTTATTGCTCTGTGATCTGATAATATGTGTGGGATAACTTCAGTTCCTTCGTATACATTTAAGCATATTCTATGGGCTAGTATGTTGTTTATTTTGGAGAAAATCCCCTATATAGCTGAGAAGAATTTGTATTCTGTTGTTGTAGTGTGGAACACTTGTAGATGTTTAGTAAGTCAATTTGTTCAAAAGTTTAATGTAGCTCTGATATTTCTTTTTGATTTTTTTTCTAGTTGGTCTGTCGACTTGTAACAATGAGGTATTGAGGTCCCCCATTACAATTGTATTAGTGCTTTTCTGATTTTTTCATATCCTTTAATTTTTGAAATAGTTGAGTGAGCTAGTATTTCAAGTATATGTGTTTATGATTGTTACCTCTTCCTCTTTGATTGTTCTCTTAACAAGTATGTTTTGACTTTCTTTGATCAGAAGTGGCTGAAGTCCACTTTGTCTGCAAATAGAACAACTACCCCTGCTGTTTTTCTGGATTCCTGTTGCATGGAATGTTGTTTTTCCAGCCTTTGACTTTCAGTGTATGAATTTCTGTTTGAGTTAAATGTATTTCTTGTATGCAACATATTGTTGGATCTTCTTTCTTAATTCATTCTGTCATTTTGTTTCTTTTGATTGGTGAATTAAGACCATTTACGTTGATGGTTATAACTGATGTGTATTGACATCTTTTTCATATTATTTTCCTGGTGCTAGTTTCCTTTTATTTCACCTATGCTTAATTGCTTGGCTTGCCTAATAGATTAATTCTATTGGGATTCATGGAATTGTTATTCTAGAATATCCTTCAGACTTTTTTGGAGTGCTGGTTTGGTGATAATGACTTTCCTGAGATGATATATGTGTATATGTATATATGTGTATGATATATGTGTGATATATGTATGTATATATGTGTTTGTGTGTGTGTGTGTGTGTGTGTGTGTGTATCTCCACCAATTTTGAAAGATAGTTTTATGGGGTTCATCAATCTGGGTTGGAGGTTGTTTTCTTTTAGGACTTGAAATACTTCGCTCCAACCTCTCTTTGACTTAAGGGTTTGTGTTGAGAAGTCTGCTGTGATTCTCATGGGCTATCCTTTATAGCTGATTTGTTCCTTTTCTCTAACAGCTTTTAATATTCTGTTCTTGTGTTGAATTTCTGGAATCCTATTATATGCCTTGGTAAATTTTTTGTTTCCTGATCATGCCTAATTGGAGTTCTGTATGCCTCACTTAACTAAAAAGAAGTATTCACACTCATGAAAAAACAAACAAACAAACAAAAATCAAGTAAAAAGAAAAAAAAAAGCAAAGAGAAACAGAAAAAAAAATGATTTCTCTGTGATTTCAAACCTGCAGTTATCTTCTGTGGTCTATAATTTTGTGATTGTGTCCCATTCAAAGTCTGACTTTGCTGTCTCTGGTAGATAAAGGAGTAAAACAGAGTCAAGACCATGCTGGATGATCCCAGAAAGCATGCAGTAGGATTAGGGAAGGGTCCTGGCTACTCCGAGCAAGCCTGGAGCAGGAATACGGCCGGATGCCAATTCTGATACTTTCAGCTCCACAGAAGTTCAGCCTGATCCTGGTCTCTGGTTGTGGGGTTAGGACCTGAGTTGTTCAGACTACAACACTCTGGGTGGTTCTTGTCATCCTGAATTCCACTGCCCGACCCTCGATGTTTCTCCCAGTTTTGTCTTACCCAGTTGATGGGAGCACTGTGATGAGGCCAACCAATGACTGCTCTGAGTCTTGGGTTCAGTTGTCCCCTCCCTAAAATGGCGTCTGGCCAAGCTCCCTCACCAGGGGACACTTGGACTGGAGTCACTCACTAGCTACTGTAGTTAACAGCATCCACTGCCCATTTCACTGGTGTGTTACTCTGTGGAGGCTTCTGGGATCCCCTATCTTCACTGTATCTTTGTAGATTCGAGTCTCCTCTCTCACACCATGAACTGGGAGTCAAAGAGAAAGTATAGTTTGCAACATCCCTTTTTTTCATTAAGGGCTGCTGTTCCCTTTACCTGTGGGCTCCATTCCTCTCAAGATCTTTTCTGGGTCATGGGGATCCACCTCCTTCTCTCTTTTCTTTCCCATGTTGTTATATTCCAGTGTCTAGATTCTGAGTCTGAGAGGCTGACCTGATGGTGCTCATTGCTCTACCATCTTCCTGGAAGTCTCAAAAAGTAGATTTTTAATGCTTTGGATATTCAGAAGTAGTATTCATTAGTATACATAAGTAAGGTCCAAATATGACAACAGCAGTAACTAAATGTGTCACATTATACATTTCAGTATTTCAAATTCCTTTGCTCCTGTCTAATATTTTCTTCTGGAGGGAAAAACAGAATAGCTCTTGGATAAGGGTTATGAATTAGTTTAGGTGTAGTTATCATGTAAATTACAAACATACATTTTTTAATAGTACATTTTTGCAGTATATAATGGTTACATTTATCATGGAGAGTTAGTGCCTATACATCCCACATCTCAATTACTTCTCCTTTCCCTCCCTGATTAGCTTACTCTGAGTAACTAGGTTAAAGCATTGCTGAAGTTTCATTATATAAGGTTTACTTGCTGTCTCTTAGTGCAAAAATAATTTTTCATTAACATTTTCTCATTGCTAACTGTCAGGTAAAAGACCTGAAAAACCAAGACCAGACCAGAACCACAACAAGCCTTTATAGTAATGACAACCTGTTGGGTTGTCTCTGAACAAAGGAGAGAGAGCCATATGGCTGGGACAGGGAGAGCTCTTATAGGAGCTGGGGTGGAGTTGAGGGATGTGGTGGCTAGGGATTGGTGGGGCATGTGACATCACTAGTTGCTAGGAAGATAGCAAGTGTCAGGTTTCACTTTTGTTGGGAAGAGGGGCACTTTGAGAAGAAAAAGATTGTCTTTCAGAGGGTGAAGCCATATTTTTAAGTGGAAAGTAGGGTATTATGGGAAGGAGAAGGCTGTTCTTTTATGTAGCAGCCATCTTAAGGCACGGGAAATCTAACACTAACATTGTTTAGGTCTACAATCAAATTACTATCATAGAAATCTTACATAAATAATCTAATTTCTCATTCTTTATGGCTGAGTAATATTCCATTTTATAGAAAAACCACATTTTCTTTATCCAGTTAGATCCTTTCATAGGAAAATGGATACATATTGGGAATATACTGCTAAGTGAAATAAAAATCATACGTGTGTAATTACCGAATAGTTTCTCTGGTGTGAAAAGCTATAATAGTACATAAGATCCTAATGATATAATGGAAAATGTGAAATAGGAAGAAAGGGGCTAAAGGTGCAGGGAAAGTGGGAAGGGTAGGGGAAAGGTAATAAGGGAAAAGAAAAAAATATGAGAAAATGAAAAAATGGGAATGAAGTGTTTGTAAAGGGGGAAGGGAGGAGGGGTGAAGGGAGGGCAGGGATAAGGGGAAAAATGAGAACCAAGACCTGTCATGTACAGGTACAAGATCTCAATGATGAATGTAACTGTACTGTATACCTAAAATGTACCAATAAACTCAATAAGGGAAAAAAAAGAAATCTTACATAAATAAAAATAAAAAGAGTAACTAAACATGAGAAACATTTTATGGATGAAGGCAGAACATGAGATAATTTGCTTATGTAAAGAATAACTTTTAATCCATCTTTGAAGTTTCCATTTGTAGCTTTCTCTTGTGTAAGGGGAATGGCTCAGGTAAAATAGTATATTGGAAAACTGTTGTTGGCGATAGACTAAACTAAAAGTAAGATATGTTAAAATTCATTTTTACACATAGACTTAAATTTAAGAAAAATGTTAATACTACTGAAAGTTGATACATAAGAATGATTGTATAGCAATTTTGCATATACATATACTTCCCCAATTTCTAAGGTATCAATCTATTATCATTTTACTGCTGCCATTTAATGCTACATAAGCCTTACTATGTATTCTCATTATTTCTTATTTCATTTGTTTAAAATATTTATAACATACCAGGTGCTTTTCTAGATGGTAGAGATAGAGCAAGGAGCAAAAGAGGAAAAAGTTTCCTACAGCTTACAATTTGCTTAGGCTAGTGTTAGAGTAAATCATCAGTACACATACTTGTTTGGTAGATTTCAGTTCCTTCTCTCCATTGGGGCAGGGGTCACATTTTCTAGTTTTCAATATATCTTTATAAATTCAGAGCTTTACTTGATGAAAATGCAGTTATACTGATCTCTCCTAAAGTATTTAGTTTCTCCAAAAGGGATTATTTCATTTTAAGCAACCAATGTATAAAAATCACACAACAGTGAAATCCTAGTAAACTAAGGGTGGGATTAATAAAGCGTGAGACAAGGATCTATTGTGGTGGAGGGAAAAGCCTGGAATATCTGATTTGTATCTAAAATAGGAGAAGGGGATGGAGAGAGGGAGGGAGAACAGCCAGGCCAAGGAAGACCCAAGAGATATGTTTTTACACATAAATCATTGGTTTGATGACAAGAGCAAAAGGCATGTTCTGGTTGGTAACTGACTTCAGAAGCCTTGCTTCTCTGACAGAAGCTACAAAGAAAACTTAAGCCAGTAAGAAGGGAGAAAAGAATTGAGACTCACATTGTTGGCTTACACATAATAGAAGCAATCATTCACAGATGCAAACTGCAGATGATGGTAACAATGTTCTAGTGGTCCTTAGAAGTAGTGACTTAGGTAGTTGTATGGAGAGCAGTGTAGTAAGTACTTAAATAGATGAGCTCTATATACCAGCAGGTGAAGGAGCAAGAGTCACAAGGCATCATCTCTGTGAGAGCTAGCTGCATTTACGAATCTCGCCAGTTTAAGCCTGTGCCTCTTCCTCTGAGTTTTGATTCTGAGGATAGGGACTTGTAACTGGAAAGTGCCCTCCAATCTCTGTGTGGAAATCACTCCTCTATTTTTTGGTGTGTGTTTTATGCCTATAAACCCACCCACCCAACTGCACTACTGGTACCTTTATAATTTCTAAGGATATCGTATGAATGTAGAACCTGTGTCATACACCAGTCAGTCATTTGACTGTAGAAACTGCTTCTGAATGTTCCAGTCATATATTTAGCCTATTGTAATATGTTTAGATCACTGGCAAGTATAATAGTCCTACATTGTAGACAGACAGAATGTTTTAACCTAACACCTTAAAAGAGATAGGTTGGTATGGAAACTTTTACTTCTCTAGAATATTTCTTCCTAAAATGTCTCATTCCCTACTGATTGTAGGTGTGTGTTGGGGGATATTTTTGCTTTATTGATCTGCTTTCTGGATGCTTGAGATTTGAATTTCCCATATAAATGTATCAGGTTTTTTTGCAAATAACTACAAATTACATAATTATGGACATAAAATTCTCTCACATTGATAATACAGTAACAGGATGAATATATGTGTCATCTTTATTTCATTTTTCATTTTCCATTCATTTTTTCCCTTAATTTATCGGTACATTTTAGGTATACAATACATTTACATTTATCATTGGGTACTTATACCTTTACACCATGTATTTTGTTTCTTATTTTATCCCCATTCCCCTGCCCTTCCTTTAACTCCTCCACCCTTTCCTATTTGTCCATTCATTTTTATTAAAATGTTAAGATCCATATTATGGCCTCATTTAAGTTTTTTCATTTTCCACTGGATTGAATCAAGAAACATATTCTAGCCTTTGATTTCTTATAGTTGTGTATTTATGGAATTGGTAATATTGATTGAAATATAACCCGGTCATTTTAACTTTGGTACTTAGGAGAAGATCCTGTGTCCATCTTTTTTAAACTTAAATAACAACAGTAGGATAAATATATGTGTCAACAATTAAATGACTTAATTAAGCTTTATTTGTATGACTATCATAGACCTCTCATCTGTAAGATGAGATGACAAAAATAGTATCTACTTACAAGATATGTTTCGAGGTCAGTCACTGCTATGGTTGTTACTAGGGAAGAAAAAAGATGTGATTTTAGACACAAAAATGTATTTGTTTTGTAGAAATAGTCAAACATAGGTAGAATTACATGCTAAGTTGTTAGAGAAACTAAATACAAATTAGATTAAAGAACAGAGCAAGAGTTATTTTGGGAGTGTGTGTTTTGGTCTGTTTGTGCTGCTGTAACAGAAGACCTGAGACTGGGTAATTTAGGAAGAACAGAAATTTATTTTTCACAGTTATGTATGCTAGGAAGTAAAAGATCAAGGCAGCAGCATTTTGTGAGGGACTTCTCGTATGCTTCAGAAGGGCAGGAATACAGTGTCCCCATACAGCAGAAAGCAGAAGAGCAAAGAAGCAAAGTAGGCAAAACTTGCTATATCATGACAGTAATATTCCAGCCATGAGAACTGTGAGAGCTCCCATAGGTCTCACCTTCTAATTTGACCATAACTACAACTGATTGTCAACAGAGGTTTTGGAGGAGACATTCAGTCCATAGCATTCCTCATATAGGAGCCATAATCTAAACCTTAGAGAATTTGGGGGTTCTCATTGGAGACAGGAGAAAGAAAATAATACAAAGACTATATTGGGAGAGCTCATGTTCAGAAAACAGAAAGATGAATTGGAGCAGAGGACAAATGTAGGTGCCAAGGAAAATATCCTTGAGGAGCACAGAGAACAGGATGTGATGAGTCCAGGAAGGATTTTCAAAAGGTGGAATATGTTTGTTTATATTTTTCATTTTGGTACTGGGGATTGAACTTAGGCCCTTGTGCTTGTGAGGCAGGCAACGGAACCACTGAACTAAACCTCCGGCCCGTCATGGGTATGTTTGAAGACAGAGTTGAAGAAACCAAAGGACTTTATCTAAGATGTGACTAGACCTGCAAGCTCTTTTCCACAGAAAATGGGGAACAAGTCCCCTGTTGGAATCAGTCAAACTTCATACGTTTTCATATTATAAAAGCTATTTTGTGTGGTAGTCATTAAGAATTTGGCAGCCAAAGTAAATTCAGTGGCCATTTGATGAACTCCAGAGAAGTTGCTGTAGTACTGAAAGTGCTCACCTGATTATCAGGGAGTAATTAATATATTGTGGAGCAAGGGCCTTCAGGTAAATAAGATCTTGGAATTAGTCACAACTGTAGTGAATAGTTGTGATTGTTTAAACAGATTTTGTGACCAAAACTGGTGACCACCATAATTGATGAGCTCTGCCAATGTGATTTGCATGGCTATTTAACAGAGGAAACAGGTGAAGCTGAAACACCTCTGCAGGCTTTACTTTCAGTGTTGATGACCCTTTCCTTTCACTTTATTAATAATTAAGTATTTTGTTTTGCAGACTATACTCTTTATGGTATTAGGAAGAATTTAAGGGTAGAGGAGAACCCTGGTCAATATGATATATGTTATTGATAGTAAATTTTCTTTTTAATTTTGCCTGTGGCAAATTGTAGAAAATGTAATAATCGAAACTAGTATGCAAGCACTAGCTTCTGTAATAAAATAATTTTTTATTGTGTACCGTGATATAAGCCTTATTGCTTGCTTTGATTTATATTCAAATATTTCTGTTTCTTATGGTTTATACTGCTTTCAGCTGCTATCTTAGTTTTGTGCTCTTGACTATCTCCATTTTTTCCTAGATTATCACAATAAAATAGGCAAGCAGGAAAAATTATGGCTACTTTCTCTGTCATTTTGTGCATTTGTTTCAGTAGCAGTACCAATCTTTTAGGCAACCTGTGTTGTCAATGTTATGAATTTACAGTATACTTCTGGAATTTACATATATAAAACATAGATGTCATGCTGGTGGGTTCAACTTATAAGCCATGGAATAAAACTCTTGCAGTGAGGCTATTAGTTTCAGGTAATTTAAATCTCAGTGGGAACCAAGAAATGGATTCTGAACTAATATATTTCTGAAGTCCTTAAAGATAGGAGATTGTAATAGTCTGTGTAAAGAAAAAAGTTAGAGCTTTTTTTTAAAGTAAAGAGGTTTAAATTTAATGAAGTGATTAAAAGTAATTTCAAGATTTATTTCCCTTCTGTAAACTTTTTTTTTGTTGTGTTAAAGAAAAGTGGTTTAAAAATTAGGCTTCTTTTCAACATAATGTCAAATTGAATGGAAACATATCTTTCAATGTTGGAATTTTTTCTAATAAGACTGTAAAATTGCATATTTTGAAGATATACACAGGGCTTAGTTTAATTTATTCAGCAATTTGGTTGATAAAGATGATAGACATATTTTAAATAATGTTTTATACTAGCTTTTGTATCATGTAATTTTATATCTTGATAAAATGGTTTTCTAATTTTATTTTGATATGTAAGTATATTTTATTTTAGAATTTAAAGGAAAATGTAACTTTTAAAGCATGGGTAGGAGTGATAATCTTACAGCAAATTTTAAGATGCCATCACTTTTGTGTTATAGTTGTTCATTCTCACACATTTGTTTTCTAACATTTATGATATAGCTGTGTTAGCTATTATTACTTACATGCTTCTCATTTACATCGTCATATCTTCTCATGTAAGCTTCTCAGACCTGTAATCTGGATTATGATTTCTTTACTTCTGTATCTCTTTTAGGAGACTGTGGATTCTTCAAGGTCAGGACTGTATTTGTATTTCTGTCTCAAATGAATTTTGCACAGTGTTTGATGCGTAGATGATAGCTGATAAATTCTTGAGACATTCCTACAATATACGTTTAAAGGGCCTGGCAAGACTTAGGGCCTACCACCTTCCCTTCAAAATATTCTAAGGAAAGTTAACATCCCTATTATTACCCAAGAAAGTATATAAATTATACAAGTCAAGTTACGGTTCAGAGAAAGTGATGATGTCCACGGTGGGATAGTTAACATCTTTCTATTTTTAATATTCTGGGCATTGTTATTTCCGAGAGTACTGTTTGTTTTTGTGTACAGGTTCTATTAGTAAGGCCATTCATAAAAGGACTGTGTTTAAGTTTTGTATTCTCATTATGTCATTACTTACATTACCAGGAATACAGTAGATTGCTCATTAAAATGTCAAATGAATAATCAATATATCTGTTGCCATTGTACTCTGTCTACTTTCTCATTAGATAATAAGCATTATGAGGTTGGACCCATGTATCACTCATTTTAAAATTTGTGTCTTCCGTAGTCAGCAAAATGCCACAATGCCATGTATAGTATGCATATTTGTTGAAGCTTTCTAAGACCATCCTCACTTTCGTTTGTTTGTTTGTTTGGGTACCAGGGACTGAACTCAGGACGTTGCGCTTGTGAGGCATGCGGCGGAACCACTGAGCTAAATCCGGGCCCCGACCATCCCCACTTTTGGGATTTATTACAAAGATTTTTGGGACTTAAAATATTTTTAGTTTTATCAACAGAGAAGATACTGTATAGTACAGACACACAACTGGATCATAAGGGGAAAACTATACAGGCAGAGTGGAGTAATCCGCGGGTAGGCTGCTTTGCTGTCTCTCCAAGAGTGGTCACATAGAATGCATTCCTCTAAATTCTGTGAAATATTGTTGCTCAGGAAAGGCTGTTAGAGAGTCATTACCCAAGATTTTTACTGATGCCTGTCAATGTAGGCCCTTTCTGTTTAGCCTGCACCAAAATTCTAGACTCCCTAAAGTAAAGCAGATATTCAGTGTAAACCACGTTGGTCACCTAAGCCTATTTAATGAACATACCCTTATAATCTAGGGAGCAGTGGATACACTCCCCAAATTTAAGTTTCCAAATATTAGCCCAGGGTACCCTTGTGAACACACCTTCAATAGAGAGTAGTCTTAGGCTTGCTATGTTAACTTTTCTGCATAGCATGGCTTTGTATGAATACCGCTTTTGTTAAGAAAAACCGTAGTGTTTCTTTTTGTATTTCAAACTATTTTAATTGTTTTAGAATACTTTTATTGAAGATTATGGTAAATGATAATAAAAAAACATATCTTCCTGATTTTTGCATCAGAGCATAGTTGTTTCGTGTTGTTGTATTTTTGTTGTTGTTTGTACCAGGGATCGAACTCTCAGGACCTTGTGATTATGAGGCAGGTGAGGTGCCACTGAGGTAAATCCCCGGCCCTTAAACATAGTTTTTGTGCACACATAATAGCTATTTGAAACAATTTCCATATTAGCTGATTTTTAGCATTTTATTTTTAAAAAATTATTAGTACATGTTTGTGGTACATTATGATTAGATTCACTATAAGTAATTGGTACACATGTGTATAATATATTTCCAATTTTTTTCCTATTCCCTCCTCCATGCTTTTATTTTTCAGCATCAGATTTATTTATTTAGCTTACAAGACCTTAGAAAGTTATTTATCATATGTACATTTTAAAAGACCAACAGATTAACAAAAATATAAAATATGTAAGACAATTGTACTAGGTCAAGTTACACTTTTAGTTACATTGTCTAGGTTGGATTACAATACTTTGTTTCCCCTCTGTCTTTTTTTCAATTATCTGACTTTTCTTTTGTACTTTAAATTTTATCATATAAGAGAAGCCATATGATATTTAAACTTGTGTATCTTATTTCATCTAACATTATAGTCTCAAGGTACATCTGTTTTCCTATACTTCTTTAGACAAAGTAAGATTTCTGTTCCTTAATAGAGGTTCCTTGAATGCTTTGTCAGCTTACATGTGTAATTATCAACTTGCATTGTTGTTAAATTCTCTTCTTGAGCCTTATGGATATATCAAACATCCATGACTCTCTATTCCCCTAACCAGAGCTTGAAAGCTTGCTAAAAGTATAGTGGCTTATATTCTACATCCTTTTGCAAATATAGTCAGCTAGATATATTCTTGTTGGTTCCTGGTTACAGATGGTTTGATAGAGCCACATAATAGTTTATTGGCTTTTATTTAGAAATTTAATTTTCTTATTTTGGCTGGCTGTTGTATTCATACAGCAGAAGCCAGGAAAACAACTTAAATAAAAAAGTGAAGATTCTAGAATATCTGGGCATGTTGTAGTATCACATGTCCTAAAATGTTCAAAACTTAATTTCTGTGCGATTAAGATGAATCCATCATAGATATTTTCTCCATGGTGATTGATAGAAATCTTTGATTACTGCTTTATGTGGTTTGCCCTGATAATGTGTTTTCTGATTTTAAGGGTTTCTATCAATTGGGTTTCTACTCCCCTGTTTTGGGGAATATAGTCATGACAGTTTTGTATTCAGCAGAGGCCCTCCTTATCAGGAACTCAACATTCTGACTGATTTCAACGATTGCAGTATTATTGGCATTTTTGCAAATTAAGAGGAAAAAAAAAAGACATTTATGTGTCTGAAAGAATCGTGGATGTCAGCTCAGGCTCTCATCCAGTTAATCTTATATTTTAGAAAGAGAAAAAAAGAAAGATGCTATTGACTGTGAAATGTGACAGCTAACAGTAGAAGGAGGAACTGTAAAAACATAGTAATCTCCAGTTATTTCACAGAGAGAAACAGTCCCACACTCTTCAATAGTTTCAGAGGGCATTGCTGTCTTATTGCACAGAATAGAAATTGATCTTGATGAGGAATCATCGAGGGGAGATTCAATATACAGTACTCTTCATCAGTGCAGTCTATGTGTAATTTATTTTCTGAAAGTTTCCATCAGGAATGCTTAGCTACCCCCTTTCAGTTATTATTTTAAAGAAGTATCTTTTAAGTACACAAAATGTAGCCATGGAACAGTGATTATGCTGGTTGAAAGACTCATTGTATTTAGCTCTCCTTATGCAAGCTCATGGAAAAATTTGTGTCTATGACTTATTAAGCTCAAAACAATTAAAAGTGTTAGTACAACTACAGAATAACTATACCACATGAATGGGGAGGGGGTTCCAGAAATATTTGGCAAAATTTGGACTCTTCATTTTCTCATGGACTCACATTAACATTTGAGATTTATTTCCTAAGAAAATACTAGGTCACTAGTAAAATATAGTATTTAAAATGTGTTTTTGCTAGATGTGGTGCACACACCTGTAATCTCAGGAAGCAAAAGCAGGAAGATTGCAAGTTCAAGGCCAGCCTGGGTAATTTAGTGAGGTCCTGTCTTAAAATAGAAAGGACTGGGAATGTAGCCCAGTGATGGAGTACTTGCTTAGCAGCCAGCAGAGCTGGAGGAAGGTTTTCTGTTCTTGTTGTGGCAGACTTTGTGAAAACAGGGAATGTAATTAAGCATAGAAATAAAATAATACATACTTGAAACGCAATCCCATGGGGAAGGAAGAAACCCTATTTTGCAGATTTCTGGAATGCACTTTTTTGGCAAGCTGATAGTTTATCAAGTGGAAAAGGAAGAAACCCTATTCTGCAGATTTCTGAAATGCATTTTTTTGGCAAACTGATAGTTTATCAAGTGGAAAGGAACGATGCCAATTTTGTCATATAAAGATACCCTTGTCCCAACTGTCTGCTAGGCACTTCTTCAATAACATTTACAGTACTGACCACTTACTGTATGTGCTAGACACTGATAGATGAATCAGTGTTTTTTATGGATGACTTCATTTAATCCTCACTGTAATCCTACAGCATGATTATTAACTACGGTCCACAAGGAGGGTGAAATTCAGAGAAGTTAACTTATACAAGTTGAGCTGTGCCCTATGCTGTAGTCTCATCCCTTAACTGCTATACAGTGCTGCTTCCTACTGAAATGCACTCCCCTTGGTGTTAGATTTCCCTTGCCTCAAGATGGCTGCTACATAAAACAGTAGCCTCCTTCCCATGATGCTCTGCGCCTTGGGACGGCTGCCACATGGAATAGCAACCTCCATGTTAAATATGGCTTCTTCCACCGAGGGACAGCCTTCTTCCCATCTTGCCTCTCTTCATGCCTAAAGAGTAACCTGATACTTGCTTCCTCTGAGTAACCAGTGATGTCACAATCCCCTCCTAGTGATGAGTGATGTCACAGGCTCCTCCAATCTCTTAATGCTACCTCACTCAACTCCACCCCAGCTCAGGTCAACCCTACCCCACTCCTATAAAAGAAGCTCCCTTTTCCTCTAAGCTGCTTTGTCCTTTGTTAGGAGACAGCCTGGCATATCCTCTTCATAATAAATTCTTCTTGTAGTCCTGGTCTGGTCCTGTTTTTTCGGCTCTTTTACCTAACACTGGGTGCCACAGTATAATATTCAGTAGGTTTGCTGTAGTCACTGTAGGGATATCGGGATAATTGTATATGGAAGAATATGTAACAAATATAAGGTAGCTCCTATTTTCTTAGGAGTTTCTGCAGAGTAATCTACCTAACTTAACTGAAGTGCAGAACTGTTATCCTTTACCATTCAGTTCAGAACTGTGAAACGGTGCTTTGCTTTATAATATTTACTAGACTTTGTGGTTTCATGCTGTTACTCTTCCTGGGTTGTTTTGATACTTTCTTACAAGTAGTCCTTGATTGCTTATTTATGGACAATTCAATTATCCTGCTAAATATGGGTACTTAGAATATGGAATTCTGGAACTCTCCTTCATTGCCTTTGGTCTTCTAGTTGTACCAAAGCTGGAACAGTGCTCCTCTCCTTCCCCATAACTATTTTCAGGGCTTGCTCATGACTTTATCCCTCCCTGCTGCCACTTGCAAGGGTTCAGGGTTTGCTAGCTCTATTATTATAATAGAACATTATTTTATGGATTAAATGTATTTTTTGGGATAACCTTGAAACTTAACAAATTTGAAACTGATTTTACTTAATAAATAAGTCACAGACATGTTTTTGTTTTCCCAACTGATTTATAAACAGAATTCGGAATATAACCCACTTTTAAATTGGGACTGCTTGTATAACATAGATTTGGGAACACTTTTTCTATCAGATTAGATTGAACATTCTTGTTAATGTGAATCCTATAATATATATGAAATTGTGTATGTTGCAGTTAAACGTTTCAGTTATAAAAGCATAATTTCAATAGTATACAAATTTAATGTAACTTTGGAGACTAGAGTTAAGTTTGTTCATTTCAATGTTAATTTATTTAAGTTTTAGACAATTCAAATAAGTTTGTATAGGCCTGATAATGTTTTTCATTTCAGTTTTATTACATTTTAAAATGAAAGTTACTTTAAAATAGGCTCTAAGGAAGTGTTAAATCATTAATAGTGAGTGTGGGTGATTTGAAAAAAGTAGACTTGTCAATGAGTAAACATAATAGAATGGCAGTTGGATCCCTTAATGCTGTTGTTACAGTGTGCACTACTTCTTGTGAAGACTAATTTTACCATATCATCATTTTATTATATAAAGCCATAGTTTAAGGAGCAGTAGGATTTTATGTAGGATATTAAGAGCTCTTTTATTTTGGGTTATTGGATTTTTAGGTCATACCATATTACAGCTTCTGCACACTTGGCAACCTTGTTCTGGAATTGTAGAACTACTGGAGAATTGAAAGAGGTCACACACTAGCTGGTTACCCATTTTGATTTTGCTCCCTGTTGTGCGTGTTATTATTGATACTTATTATTCTGCTCTTGTCTTTATATTTCTTTTTCTCTACTTAGAAAGTAACAACTTTATACATTCATTACAGCTGTTAGTGTTGATGTGGAATACAACTTTAAAAATTTGTGTTTTTTTTCCTTTAGAGACAAAAGAAAGAAGTGGCTTAAGGCCTAAGGCATAAACAGCTTCCCTTACTTCATAGCCCAGAGAAATGAACATAATATGCAGATACTGACACCAGGAAGCCTGGAACCCAGTTTTCTTTCTATAAGAAAGGGCACAATGAACTAGAGGTGGCTAAAAGTGATAAAGCAAGTGTGGAGATTTGCACTGTCTCTTAGTGTTTTCCCTCCCCTGGTTTCCTTACTGTAAGAAACCTTTGCCTACATTTAAATAGTAAGATGGCGATTTGAGGCAAATAGTCCTCACCATCTCCTCAGAGCTACCTTTGAATAAATCCTTTTTCCTTTTTATCTGAATATATTACCTCCTTTGATTTGGTCAAAAGCGAGCAAACAAACCTGAGAATTTGAACATCAGTGGTCTGTAACTCAGCTATGTTAGCTTTCTGTTGCAAAGACAAAATACCTGCAAAAATCAAAAGAAGAAAGATTAATTTTGGCTCAGTGTTTCAGAGATTTAAGTCCAAGGATGGTTGGCTCCATTAATTCTGGGCCTATAATGATGCCGGCATATCATTGGCATGGAGGAAGAAAACTGCTCACCTTATGGTGTCCAGGAAGTAGAGAGGAGGGAGAAAGGAAAGAGGAAGAGCAAAAGGAAGATGAGGAAGAAGAAGAGGTTGGGTACAGGCTATTCCTTTGCAGGGTACTATTGCAGTAACCTATTTCCTCTAAATAGGTCATACCTCCTATGGTTTCTTCCTCCTCCCAATAGTCCATCAAATTTTGAACCTATCAGTGGATTAATACATTGATGAGGACAGTGTTTACATGATTCAGTCACTTCCTCAAAGTCTCACCTTTTAACACTGCTGCCCTGGAGAAAAAGCCTTTAATATATGAGCCTTAGGGAAGAAATTCTGGATCTAAACCATGATATGAACCATCTTGGAGAAAAACTACCTGAGTGCTGGGGATTTAGCTCATTAGTTTCTGCCAACTGCCTTGCAAGTGCAAGGACCTTAGTTTGATCCCCAGTACTGGGGAGGGGGGTAATTGAAAGAACAGATCCCTGCCCTCATAAAGAACTTTATAACCTCTTCATATCTCTTAGTTACTTTTGATAACTACTGCCAAATTGCCAGCTCATGTTCCATTTTTATTAGAGAAATAGAAAAGTGCTTTAATATTGGGATACTTACTATGCATCAGGAAATTATTTTTATCCCATTTAATCCTTACAGTTTTTCAAAGCAAATTGTATTCTTGCTATTTTTGAAAGGAAGAAACTGATGCATAGTGAGATAAAACAACTTGATTAAAGTTACACGATTTGTGGAATTAAATGCAGTGCAGGTCTTATACCAAAGTCTCTGGTCTTTCCACTTCATCAGGATGCATCTCTTTTGTTCTTCTGTCATAGTCTTCTAATCTTGAAACTGTGTTTTGCTAAATAATGGGTTAGTGAGTCTTAGAATATGACGGTAATTGAAATAAATGTCTCAGGATTTTATTTTTCACACTGTCCCCAACATATTTAATATCTTACTGGGAATATCTCTTTGTTCTTTCACCAGAAACCTCAGTCTTCTCTCCTTAATTAGCCATACCATACATTACCTTCCTTATCAAAAAGGTAAGTATGTCAGAAGTAGAAAATTCAGAGCCAAAAAAAACCCAAAAACACAAAAACCAAAACGAAAACAAACAAACAAATAAAAAAACTATATCTGATCCTGTAAGTAGGGATTATAGCTTGAGATTAAAAACCAAAAATCTGTGGATGGGTCATTTTGTGAATTTGACTAATTTCAGAAAAGAATTGTTTAACTTTCATGTAAAAAAGATTTGAATAGCCACTCTGAAAGTGATTTGTTAGAAATGGAATCTCATTCTCACCAAACTTAAAATCTAATTCAGAGAAAAAATATATGTGTGTAATATATTTTATGTGTATATATATGATGCTGTCTTAGCTGATATTGCTATAACAAAATACAAATAGCCTATGTGGGTAAAACAACAGCCATTTATTTATCACAGTTCTGGATTGTGAGGGGAGGGGTCAAAAATGTGAGGGTTGGGCTCATTCTTTGCTTCATGGATGGCACTTGCATGCTATACAGCAAGAAGGTGCAAAGGCACTCCTTGGGACTATGTTATCAAGGCACTAATTCTGCTTTTTTTGGGGGGGATACCAGGGATTGAACTCAGGTCCTTGTGCTTGCAAGGCAGGTGGCAGAACCACTGAGCTAAATCCCTGGCCCACTAATTCTGTTTGTGAGGACTCTACCCCTTTATGAATTCATCACTTCCCAGAAAGTGCCCAACTCTTAGTACTGCCACATTGGGGACTAGGTTTCAACATACAAAATTTGGACATATACAGACATTTAGACTATGACAGTGTCTTGATCACTAAGTGTACCTCCTGACACAAAGTAGGCACTCAATAAAGGTATATTGATAGATGTATGAAAAATCATGGAAATATTTGAATTGGCATGGACTTTAAGAGGTCGCCTGTTTAGATGCCTACTTCAACTCCACTAGGGAAATTAAAACAATGAAATGCTATTCTGTACATTGTGTCTTCACTCTGTTGATTTTTCCTTTTCTGTGGACAAACTTTTTAATATAATCCCATTTGTTGATTCTCGGCATTCTTTCTTGTGCTGTTAGAATTGGGTTTAAGAAGTTCTTGCCCGTGTCCACAGATTCAAGTGTTTCCTCTATGTTATTTATAGTAGTTTTAGCATTTCTGTTTCTGTATCCAGGTCTTTGACCCATTTTAATTTTACTTTAGTATAGGGTGAGAGATATGGGTCTAGTTTCATTCTTTCTTTGCCAGTTACTTTTCTGTTAGAGGACTTGTGTCTAGGATGTGTAAAGACCTCAATAAAGTAAACCTCCCCAATGCAAGTGACTCAATAAAAAATAGGCAAATGAAATGAATAGGCCAATAAGCACATGAAAAATGTTCAGCAACTATGGCTATTAAAGAAATGCAATTAAAAAAACAACTCTGAGATTCTTACTTCTGTCAGAATGGCTATCATCAAGAACAAAACAGCCAGGTTTCGTGGTGCATGCCTGTAATCCCAGCACTCGGGTGGCTGAGGCTGTGAGTTCGAGACCAGCCTGGGCTACATAGTGAGATCTAGGGCAGTCTCAACTACATAGTGAGAACCTATCTCAAAAAAAAAAAAAAAAAAAAAAAAAAAAAAAAAGAACACAACAAACAACAGTGCTGGTGAGGACGTGGAGAAAAAGGAACTCTTCTACATTATTGGTGAGAATGTAAACTTTTATAACTACTATGAATATCAGCATGGAGATGCCTTGAAAAATCAAAAATAGAATTTCCATTTGACTCAGCTATTCCCATTCTATGTGTATTCTCAGAAGAGTTAAAGACATCATATTAGTGATGCATGTATACCTTTATTTATAGTAGCACAATTCATAATAGTTAAATATTTTATTTATTTATTTTTTTGGTATCGGAGATTGAACTCAGGCCCTTGTGCTTGTGAGGCAGGTGTTGGAACCACTGAGCTAAATCTCTGGCCCGATAATAGCTAAATCTTTTAAATGGCTTATATGTCCCATCAACCAATGAATAGGTAAAGAAAATATAGCATTAATATCCAGTGGAGTACTACTATACCAAAAAGAAGTATAGAATTGAGTCATTTATAGAAAAATGGATGTAACTCGAAATCATAATGTTAAGTGAAATAAATCAGACGCATAAGCTTAAATATTGCATGATTGTTCTTATATAAGAAACCCAAAATATAAAGAGTAAAGATAAATAATACAAAATAGGGAGATAGTTCTATTGAGGTTTAATGCAACCATGCAGTCAAAATACTATTGTCAATAATCTTCCTATTTTAATAGATACAAAATGATCCAAATCTCCTACACCTCATATTAGCTTTTCAGGATGGAAAATAGTCTAGCAGCATGAATAGCCAGGATATTCTCTGTGTGGAAAATATATGGATAAATTTCAAATTACTGCTGCAAACTTCAGGGATTATGGAAATTTAGTTAGGATGTACGTAGCAATGTACTTGACCATGAATAGATAGATGTACACATATATCCCAGGAGAAAGAGATAACCAGTGAACCTGGTATGATTGGAGTGTATTATGAATATATAAAAAGAATTCCACATTGTCATTTGTCTTAGTCACTTTCCTCCTCTCTGGGATAAAATATCCCATATTTACAATCCATATTCAGGTCTTGGTTCAATGGCTGGGGAAGGATAGCACACCCATGGAAAGATAATGGTCCTTTCACAGGGGAAAGCCTACTTTAGAGGCAAAAAGGTGGTTTATTCAGGTGTGAGAGAGAGCATTTTGAAGTAAAAAGGGAGAGATAGCCAGGTTTGCTGTGTTCTGGGAGAAGAGAAAGCAAAATATTTAAACTGGGTTTATTTCTTGATAATGTAGTTTTTTATTTCTAAAATTACAATTATCTTCCTCCATTTTGACCATATTTATTTTTCCTATCTTACCTCATTTCTCCACCCCTTGGAAATTTGATCTCTTATTCTTAAGGGGTGCAAGAGGTTTAAAGATCTTCCTTCTAAGGAGGGGTATTGATTCTGCCTAGCCAGGGATTAAAAGTCTCACCCTGGCTGGTCTGACGTAGACAAAGGCAAATAGGTTTTGTTCTTTGATGAACTATCATCTTTTGAGAGTCTGGAAAAGAGGACAAGGACATTAGCAAGTTATTGATGCTTAAGCTTCATTTTAAGCACATGATAAACACGCGGAGGGTAGAAACTAAAAGAATATTGATGACCAGGTGGCTCCAAAAATGGTAGAAGGCAGTAGCATTTGGTGTAAGGTTTTTATCTTCTCTGTTTATTTGAGGTGTTTATGCAAATAAAACAGGTGAAGTTTAAGAACGTATAGACTCTCTACTATCTGTCAAAACAATCTAATTATCTTATTTTAATTATTTAATTATAATTTTATTTATAATTTACTTATAATTATAATCATTTTAATCATTTGATTGTAGCAGTGGGAAAGAAATACACAAATAAAGATGTCTTTTTTTATCTTTTGGCCTTTAAAATTTTTACTGTTTTGTATACCTGTAGACCTTTTGTAATGACTGATTTCAGATGATATAAACATGTAAAGTCTGGAGTAGAAAACAGAAAACTCATACCACAAGAGCAATTATGAAGTATATGCTTCTTTATTATAGCTTTCAGTGATTGCTGTAGGGTTTGCAATATGTACATTTGATTTATACTAGCCTCACTTCAGATATTATATGCCTTCAAGTATGAGCACCATAAAATAGCATATTTTCACTGGAAATAGAATTCAAAGATGACTATTTTGTCATTCTCTTGTCTTCTGGATTATAATGGTTTTGATGAGAACTCAGACATATTTCTTTCTGTGTACTATTAATCCTTTTTATCATTTGTTTTTGTGAAAATGATTATGATGTTTTAGTGATGTTTCAATTATTTTTAATGTTTATCTTTATTTTACAAAGAGTTCATATGTTTGAAAGTTGATAGTTCCCATCAAATCTAGAAAATTGTGGGTGATTATTTCTTCAACTGGTGATTCTTTTTATTTATACCTTCATTATTTTGGAAATTTCTTCTGCATTAGACCACTTTATATTGTTTCATGTCATTAAGGCTCAAATAAAAATTTTAGCCTTTTTTCCCTCTCTTATCTTCACATTGCTAGTAGCCATTATTATTATTAATTTCACTCATCTTTTCTATTGCAGTATCTAATCTGTCCTTGTTATATAGCTAAATTTTATTTCAGATATGGCACTTCTTTCAGCTCTAGTGTCCCTCTTTTATAGTTTCATTTTTCATGTATTTCGCTTTCCTTTGAATCTTAAATATGCTAATAACATCTCTTTTACAGTTCTTCCTTCTACTTCCATCATCTCTGTAATATCTGGATTTGTTTCCATGAACTCATATTTTCTTGCTTCTTTGATAATCTAGCAATTTTTTACTAATTGTTCAATATTAAAATATGATATTGAATGTTGGAATTTGATTGACTTAAAATAGTGTTAGGATTTGTTCCAGCAGGTAGTTTGCTTCTACGTTTGTTTAGTTATTTATTTTACAGAGCTGGGGATGTACCCAGGGCCTCCCGCATGCTGGGTGGTGTACCACCACCTAATGAAGTCCTTAAGTCCATGTAGTTAATTTATATGCACATCAGATAATTTTATTATTCATTTTAAAATTTTGTTTGCATTTGGTCTAAGGCTGATTTAGTCGTACTCCAAAAGTGTACCTTTTTCCTAGTCCCAGATACAGTGTTACCTACGTTCACAAATTTATTCTGTGATTTTGGAAAGGATGGTCATGTTTATGTTTCTCTGGGAAAGATGCTTGGAGTTGTGTTTGTCACCCAATGCAGAGTTTGCAAACAAGAGCAAAATTTTGCCAAATGTTTCTGTTTGAGAACCAAATTGTTTGCAGTCAAAAGCATTTGTGAACCAAGGTAGCACTGTACTCAGTGAAGTCTCTCCACTCAGTTCAGAACTCAGCTGTCTCTGAGCCTTGTGCGATCTCTAGTAGTTGTTAAGTTTATTCTTCTCTGGTTGTTGTTCTATTTCTGATAGTTGTAATTTGTCCATTCTCATGTAGTCTCAGTCTGCACATGCAGGTTGCTATTCATCCAAAGACTCAAGTAGACTCCATTGCAGGTATCTGTAAATACTTTTCTGTGGGGTTACTGTTCTCTGGTATCATATTTCTCGTTGCAGTTCTGCGATACTGTAGTACTTTGCATGGTTTGTCCCTTCTCTGCACTGAAATGTGAAAAATACTTCTACAAAAAACTCCTGAATAATTAGATTCATTCATAGGAAAATAGATACATTTTGAGGATATACTCCTAAGTGAAATAAGTAAGTCACACATGTGTAAATACCGAATAGTTTCTCTGGTGTGAAAAAACTATAATAGTACATAAGATCTTAATGAGATAATTGACAATGTGAAATAGTCAGAAAGGGGCTAAAGGTGTAGGGAAAGTGGGAATGGTAGGGGAAAGGTAATAAGGGAAATGAAAAAAAATATGAGAAAATGAAAAAATGGAAATGAAATGTTTGTAAATGGGGAGGGAAGGAGGGGGTGAAGGGAGGGCATGGACACGGGGAAAAATGAGAACCAAGACCTGTCATGTAAAGATACAAGATCACAATAATGAATGTAACTGTACTGTACACCTAAAATGTACCAATAAACTTAAAAAAAAAAAACTCCTGAATGACTAAGTGCTCACTTAATGTGTTTCCTTTCTCTCGGGGATTACAGCCCTATGTGGTCTGTGGTCCAGTGTCTGAAAACAGTTGTTCATATATTTAGTATGCATTTTCTAGTTGTTTACAAATGGGGGGCTATTCTAGTACCAGTTGCTTCTTTCTAGACAGAAGCAAAACTCTGTAACATAGCTTTTATAGAAGGATGGAGTATATTTGGTTGCCTTTCTTGAGTTAATAGACTCTTGGATTTACGTTCATTTTTTCCTGGGTATTGCATTTTAAAATTAACCTTTGCTAATTCAAGGAAAAATATTTACACACACACACACACACGTCCTAAAATAATGAGATAATATTTGTAACTTTTAATCAGTCATACTGTCTTCCTTGTAGGTTATTTTTAAAAACTATATGTATGAGGAATATTTACATGCAGAATTTGTATGTAGTCTGCTTCAAGTAAAAGAAAATAATTACATTTGGGACCTACTTTTTATTCATTTTTTTTCACAAATAGCTAGGTGTTTTGATAGAGTATATGACATTTTATTATTTTCTTAATCCTTTGCTATGCTCTTTTGCAGAATGATTCTTTTCACTATTTATGTCATAGTGGAGAATATAGAATGTCAAAGTATAGGTGTCCACTTCTCTTAACTGCGCTTATAATTTGAATAGTCTGAAAAGAAACATTTATTTTTTCCATAGATATAAGTTAAGTCTCTTTTGGGTTCAGAGCTAAAATTAAGGACTATTTTAGATTGAGTCCTCAGGACACTTAGTTTTTTCATTTTGGATAGCACTACTTCATTTTTACATTTCCTGTGTTATCTGTGTGTATAGTTAGAAAAGCAATATTGCATCAGAATGATGGGTTACTGCCAGCACCCCTCTGGGAAATGGTTATTAACAGCATGTCTTTTCCTCTCCAATTCAGAGTGCAAAGTTTTCACTGATGTATATTCTTGAGCTCTTCTCACACAAGTGAGAGGATATCTCTAACACCTCTCAAAGCTCAGTTTATAGCCTTTTGTATCATTTGCCATTTCAGTGAACTAGGTGAGATGGTTCTTAATCTTTCTCTATTTCTCTATCATTAACATAGTTGAGATGCAGTCAAACAAAAACAGAAACTTTGTAATTTATGTATAGCTTTAAAAAGGCAAAGGAATGAAGGATTATTGCAGTTGGTGCAGTCCCCAATACAATTAATATCAAATGCATATAAATCCTATTAGATCTGTCATGGGTGAAAAAGGAATATGAAAAATGCGTGACCTGTCTTTATTAGATTCAGTTAGAGACCATACAGAGCTAAGGAGCTTTATGATCTGCATATTAATCATAACCAGTCTTCTGAGATAAACCTATTTCTTATAACTTATCAAAGCCATGCAGAAGATTAGTCATTCCCTTTGGTAAAGGAATGTTTTACATATTGTTCTGAGTTTTGAACATTACAGCACTAAAAAACTGATTAACAGATATTTTAATACTAAAGTGTATCTCATTGAATCATATAGTTTAGACAGCTATTATCCTATAATGCCACCTCAATAGGGAGATGGACTCTTTGTCAAAACCTCTGCATCATTGTTTTGTTGCACATTGAAAAAGACACTTTAGGGAGTTGAATTAATACAAGACCAGACAAAAGAAATATATTGCAGCAAGCCATCATTAAATTATGCAGAAATATTTTTCTTAAATCTTTACTTTAAGCAACAATTGGTAGATGCCAGCATCATTTTTTAAATGCCTCTTTCAATTCCTCAAGTCTTTTATCTCTTTGTGAAGGAAGAGAATTAGCTTAAGGGGACTGTTAAGACCATCATGTTAACACACAGTATTATTAAATCTAGGGGATGTATAACAGGCACAATCTGACAAAGATAATTAGGATTGTATTTTAAAATATGAGAGTTTCATAAGATTATGAAAATCTTAGATAAAACTTAATAATAGGTATAAACTGAATTTTGTATTGTTGGTTCACAACACTTAGAGGTGTTGAGTGATTCAAGCATTTTGTTTCTGACCTCCTATTTCCACTTGAATGCCTGCAGTATATTAGGTCATGCCTACAAAAATGCAGAACTTTTTCATGCTGAAGATTTTTATACTTAATAAGTACTATTTTTAGCTTTGTTTCGCATTTCTAAAATAATAGGCTTGTTTTAAAAGCTAAAAAATGCAGAAGTATGTACATGTAAAAAAACTGAGTAGTTGGTAACAACTAGTAATAATTTGGTTTCTACTCTGAAGTATTTTAAGATCTCATTTATTAAAGTAAGTTACAGAAAAGTGCATAAATCACAAAAGTGCAGGCAAACGAATTATCTCAAAGTGAATGTGCCCATGTAACCAACACCCAATTTAAAAAATAGTCATTTTCAGCTTTTCCTAATTCCTGCTGCCTTTGTCTTCCCCAAAGACAATTACTAGTTTGAATTGAACATTGTACTATATGCTGCCTGTTTTTGAACTTTAAATTCAATAATTGAGCATCTATTTTATATATCTGGCTTCTTTTACTCAACCCTATGTTTACGAGAGTCCTCACAGTCTTGAGTAAAACTACTTTTAAAAAATTATTTTTTAATTGCAGCCAACCACCTTTTTCTATATAGAGACAGATGGTAAATATTTTAGGACTTGTGGATCATATGGTCTCTGTTACAATTGTTCAGACTTGGCTTTTGTCACACAAAACTAGCCATAGACATGTGTAAATGAACAAAAGTGGTTGTAGTCCAATAAAACTTTACCAAATCAGGCGTCTGTCTAGATTTGATCTTTGGGCTATAGTAGTTTCCATTGTATGAATATATCACAATTAACATATCCACCAAAATAATGGCAGACTTCTTTTTATTATGAACTTTCTTAAGTGTCTTTTAAACATATGCATGCATATCAGTTTGATATATGAAATCGATGCATTATTGGGTACACATAGGTTCAGTTTCAGTCGTAATACCAAATGATTTTCCAAGATGGTAGATTAATTTCTATCCCTACCAATAAATATGCTCATTATCACTTGTTATGTAAATCTTTTAAAAAGATATTGTCTTTTCTCATTTATATTATATACATATTTTCATTTTTCAAATTATACCATTACCAATCCCATATACTTATATTTACCAAGTCACATAAAGTCTAGAAAAATCTGATATTAGACTCTGATTTAATCAGATATAATTATTTATTTTGGGAATCGAACTCAGGACCTTGTGCTTGCGGGGCAGGTAGCGGAACCACTGAGCAAATCCCCAGCCCCAAAGCTATAATATTTAATCTTGAAATGCTAATTAATCTCAGCAGCATACATTTTTCTTTTTCTTTCTTTCTTTCTTTCTTTCTTTCTTTCTTTCTTTCTTTCTTTCTTTCTTTCTTTCTTTCTTTCTCTCTCTCTCTCTCTCTCTCTCTCTCTCTCTCTCTCTTTCTTTCTTTCTTTCTTTCTTTCTTTCTTTCTTTCTATCTATCTATCTATCTATCTATCTATCTATCTATCTATCTATTCCCGCTGTGGTATGACTTTAGTTCTTTTGCGAAGATTCCTAGCAGGAAAATTGCTGGGTAAATTGGGACCTCACATCCTAGTTTCTTCTTTGTGTGTGTGTTTCAATGTGTTCTTTGGTACTTTTTAAGTATATACAGTACAGTTACATTCATCATTGGGATCTTGTACCTTTACATGACAGACCTTGGTTCTCATTTTTTCTTCATACTTTACCCCCTCCACCCTCCCCTATTTACAAAGACTTTGTTTCCATTTTGTCCCTTTTTCATATGTTTTTCTTTTCCCTTATTTCCTTTCCCCTACCCTTCCCACTTGCCCTAACATTTTTCAATTTGTATAGCGAACTGATTTTCATTCTCAGCAAAGGTCTTAAAGAACCATTAGTATAGCCAAGCAGAACTAAAGAGAATATGTAAATCCTAGATAACACAATTTCTGCATACACACTGTGTTAATGGCCTTTTCCAAGGTTATCTATGACCTTTATCTTATAGTCCAGTTCTAAAGTTATTTTCAAAAGTGTCATATTCTTCAAAATTTTTGATATTTGGTAGTACATACTACTTATTCTTTCTTGAAATGCTTATTCTACCTGTATTGATCAGCTTTCCTGGGATAAAATACGTGATACCCACAACATGAAGGAGGAGAAGTATAATTAGGCTCATTTTTTTCATAGGGTTCAGTCCATGGTTGGCTGGCTCCAATGTAGAAACATCATGGCAGAAGGGCATAATGGAATAAAGCTGCTCACTTTATGGTGGCTGGGAAGCAGGACACAGGGATAGAGCACAAGTGAGAGATACAGTATACTCTTCATACGCAAGCCTTCGATGAACCACCATTTCCTCCTGAGCCCTTCTTAACAGCACACTGAGCTGTGAACATCAGTGGATTAATCCACTGAAGAGTATAGTCCCCCCATGATCCAGTCACTCTCCGGGAATCTCTTAATCCAGTCCAGTTGACAATAAAGATTGAGTGGCATACCACCTACCTATTCTCTGCTTCTACTTCCTTTTTTCACATTTCCTTCCTTGGTTATTTTGCCTAATTCCAAGTTTTTGCCCTATGATTTGTCCTCCCAATATACTTTGCATACCACAATGAGTTCATATTATCAAACTTATGTGGATGTCCTTAATTTGTATCTTAAATCCAGATATTTCACTACCTACATTCTGGTCTCATATTTTTAGATACTTATATTTTATCTTTTCAACTTTAAATATATTATAA
>NW_022900951.1:73610178-73647884 GCF_012274545.1 Fukomys damarensis
ATAATATTCATATTCATTCTCCCGTCTTCTCCCTTCCCTTAACCATCTAAAAGTCCCTTTGTCTATTTAGCAAATATACAGTACAATAAGTTATATTTACGTTTTAATTTTTGCATTAATTCCTACTTTTCATAGCAAAATATTTTTGGTACATTTTAGGCAACATAATGATAGCACTCATCATAGGGAATTTGCATCTGTACATTAAACATAGCACCTCTTTTTTTCCCATTCCCCATCCCCTCAATTCCCCTCCCCTCCCCATGTACACAAGCTTTGTTTCCATTTTTTTCTTCCATTTCCACATTTGTTTTTGTTATTTCCTTTCTCCCTCCTTTACTTCCCTTTCAATTAGAGCATTATCTTCCCATTTCCCAATATCTATTACACTTTTTAGTTTTGTTTGTTTTTTTGTTACCAGGGATCGAACTCAGGACCTTGCACTTGCAAGGCAGGCAGTGGAACCACTGAGCTAGATCCCTGGCCCTAAACTTTTTAGTTTTTATTTCCACTTTTGGTTTCTCACACCAGATAAACAACGCAGTATTTAAACATGTGCGTCCAATTTATTATATTTAAGAATATGGCCTCAAGGTCCATCCATTTAGCTATAAATGTCCAGAGCTCATCCTTCTTTGTGGCAGAGTAGTACTCGACTGTATTAAAAAAAAACACATCTTTTTTGTCCATTCATTGGTTGATGGGAATTTGGGCTGTTTTCAAGACGTAGCTATTTTAAACTGTACTGCTATAAACATGGGTGTACCTTTTATACTGTGGTATGATGCTTTTAATCCTTTTGGGATGATACCAAGAAGGGGACTAGCTGGGCCAAATGATCCTCTAGTTTTAGTTTTTTGAGAAATCTTCACACTGATTTCCAAAGTGGTTGAACCACTTTCTCCAACAGTGGAGAAGGGTTCCTTTTTTCCTGCAGCCCCTCCAGCATTTGTTATTCATTGTTTCATAACAGCCATTCTTTCTGGAGTGCGATGGAATCTCAGTGTTGTTGTAATTTGCATGTCTCATAAACAGTGATGTTGAACATTTTTTGACATATTTATTTGCCATTTGTATTTGTTCATCTGAGAAGTGTCTATGCATTTTATATGCCCATTTTTGGATTGGGTCTTTGAATTTGGGGGGGGTCTGATTTTTTTTTAAATTTTTTATATTTCTACATAGTAGTCCTTTGTCTGAAGAATAGCTAGAAAACTTTTTTTCTTATCTGTGGATCCTCTTCATTCTGTTGGTGGTTTCTCTTGTTGTACAAAAGCTTTTTAATAAGATTAGGTCCCAGTTGTTGATTCTTTGTAGTATTTCCCATGCAGTCTAGGTTTTGTTCATAAAGTCTTAACCTACTCCTAGATCCTCACGTTCTACCTGTTCTCTCTTCCAGCTGATTTAGTGTCACTGTTTTGCTATTTAGAGTTGTGATCCATTTTAATTTTAGGTTAGTACATGCTGAAACATATGGGCCTGGTTTCAATCTTTAGCATGTGGAAAGCCAGTTTTTCCAGCACCATTTATTGAAGAGGCTATCTTTCTTCCAGTGAAAGTGCTTGGCTCCCTTTATCAAATAAGGTGGTTGAGTGTTTCTGGAGTTGATTCTGTATCTTGTAATCTGTTCCACTGATCCTCAGGTCTGTTCTTTTGCTAGTATCATGCTTTTTTTTTTCTAATCACAGTACCTTTGTAGTTTAATTTCAACTCAGGGATTGTGACACACCTTGCCTTACCTTTGTTGCCTAGAATTGCCTTTGCTATCTAGGTCTCTTCTGGTTCCAAATGAATTTTAGGATTGTTTTATCTAATTCTGTGAGATATACAGTTGAAATTTTTATTGGGAATGCATTAAATCTCTGTAACTGTTTAAAAAGTCTGGCTATTTTCACTATATTTGTTTATCCTACCCAAGAACAAGGGATATCTTTCCATTTTCTGATATCCACTTCAATCTCCTTTTTCAGAGTACTGTTGTTTTCAGTGTAGAGGTCTTTTACCTCATTCAATAGATTGATTCCTAGGTATTTCATGTTTTTGGATGCTATTGTGAAAGGTGTTGTTTCCGTTATTTCTCTCTCAGTAGGTTTATTCCTGTACATGAAGCCTATTGATTTTTGAGTGTTGACTTTGTATCCAGCTACATACTAAATTTTGTTATCAAATCTAGCCATCTTTTGGTGGAGTTTTGGGGGTCTTCTATATAGAATAACATGTTATCTGCAAATAATGATAATTTAAGGTCTTCCTTTCCTATGTTCTTTTTATTTTTTCTCTTGTATAATTGCTCTGGCCAATGTTTTCAGAGCTATATTGACTAAAAGTAGTAACAGTGGGCATCCTTGTCTTGTTTGTGATTTTAGTGTGAAGGATTTCAGTTTTTATCCTTTTAATATGATGTTGGCTGTTGGTTTTGTTATAGATGGCTTTGATAAAGACCATCTATTCCAATTTTCTGCAGGGATTTTGTCAGGAATGGATGTTGTCAAATGCTTTTTATGCATTTCTTGAGAGTATCATATTGTTTTTGTCGTTGATTCTGTCAATATAGCATATTACATTTATTGATTTACGTATGTTGAACCAACCATGCATCCCTAGGATAAATCTACCTTGGTCATGGTATATAACCTTCTTGATGATTTCCTGCATATTGCGGATTTTTGTATCTATGGTCATTAGGGAGATTGACCTGTAATCATCAAATGAATGAAATAATTTCTCCTATTGGTTAAATGAAATGTAAGTGGTGGAATGATGAATTTTATATAACTACTTGACAAAGAAATTTGTTCTATTCTAATTAATATGAATTATTGTTAATTTTAATATTTTGTAACTAATTATAAATCACTTTGCAGCTGTAATTTGGGATAGTTAGGCAAGTCAATTTGGAAAATGTGCCAAAGTTATACTAGATCATTTTATTGAACAATGCTCATAGTTTAGTTCTTTCTAGTGTTCCAAAAATAAATTCATAAATATGGGCTAAAATTTAAAAATAATATATTCAGCATAAATAATTTGTAATCACTATCATCTTGAGAAAGTAATAGCTTTGAGTAGTAAGAAAAATCTTGTCTTTTCCGTGAGGCACTAATGTCCTCTGAATCTAAATGGAGTTCATTGAAAACTTTCAAGAAAGGCATTTAATATATCACAGTGTCATTTTCAAATTTGGAATGCTTTAATCTGGTAGAGAATGAGGAGAGTCACTGAAATTCTTTAGTATTTCCTGACATACTTTGAAGAAATGGAGTAATACTGAGTGAGTTTCCTGGTGATATCCCTGGCAAATGGGTAAAATAATCTATTTGGTTTAATGAAAAGTAGGTACCTTCTATAATGCAGACATTGTAGTCACTTATGAATACATTGTAGTGGAGATATGGGTATACATATCTATATCTATATAAAATATGTATCCACATACTATATATATGCTGATGTATATTTATATATATACATGAATACATATTTTTATTTACACATATATTTGCATATGAATATCACGGATGTAAGTGGTATCGAGAAAATAAATAGAGCAGAATAGGAAGTATCATGGTGTAGGTTACAATTTTAAATAGGGCGATCAGAGCTGGCCTCATAGGAAAAGTGGTATTTGTTCAAAGCTGGGAGAAACAAGGTAAGGGAATGAAACAAGGGGATAGCATGTATCGTGTCTGTTTAGGTGTTTTTTTACTTATTTTTTTTCATTCTTCAAAGAATGCCAAAATTATGTACTAGATCTATATTTAAAAAATTGATATATTAACACATTTCCCCTTTAGTTTACATGGGGAACATACCAGGAAAAACCTACTCCGCTCTGGGAAGTGCTTTGCCTGGACTTTGGTCTGATTGATGGAGTTCTCAGTGGAGTAACTTGCTGCCATAGGCATTCAGGGTAGAATTTCACTGTATTATTTCCACACCTCATGATAATAACTTAGATTGAGAATGTCCCATCACCTCAGTCCCTAAATCTGGTTCTTTTCGAGTAAAACTTTCTAACTATAAATCAAATGAGAGAAAATATGAGACAGTGTACAGGAAGATCCTAGGTAAAGTTGTGTATAATACTATCACAGTGAATCTTTGGAAATATTTCTTCTAATGTTATCATATATCAAGCAGAATAATGCTAGGTAATTCTGATTAAAGAGAAAGGCAGATGAGACCTTAGAATAGCCCTCAAATGACATAGTATAGGAAATTACCTTTCCAATTATGTAGAATCTGCCCTCATTGCTGACTTACCAAATTACTCACCAGCACTATAATTGCGAAATATGGAAAGCTTAGAAAGAAAATTTGAACAGAGAGCTTTCAGTTTGTTTTGCTCTTGCTAGCTATCATTGGAATAAATGCAGGTGTAGTTTTAGAGGTTGTTCAGTGTTGATTTTACTTCGAAATCTAATAGAGTTGTGGTATGTGTTTCTCAGTATTCAGAATTATCTATTTTGAAAAATTTCCTTTTACTTAAATATAATTTTGCCACTATACCTTCTATTTTGTAATATAATAATCCATCACTGATACTCAATTAGAACTTTTAATTAGACAAATTATAGATAGAAAATTACATTTCATAGATTCTAGGTATACATAATCCAATGTACTTTTACCTTTTCTTCATATGTCTTGTTTCTCTTAAACTGGACTTACCACCATAACTTTAGAATTGTGTATTTTTGCTTACCCAGTTATATATTCTTTACTGCTGTAAGAAGAAGAGAATAGGTGTTAATATCTTGGCCTGATTGGTGAAAGAAAAGCAATGTCATAAATCATATAGGCCAATGAACAACTTTGAAGAAGACAGGGAGCCTAGGTAACTGTTACAGGTCCGGGTACAGAGATTTTAGGGCTGAAAGGAATACTCAAGAGTCTACTTTAGGGCTGGGGATATAGCTCAGTGGTCCAGTTCTTGTTTCGCATATGTGGGCCTGTGTTCAATTCCCAGTACTACAGAACAACACCACCACCAACAGCAGCAACAACAAAAGAGTCTACTATAAAAAGATAAGTTTGAATAGTTTATTTTAGAATTTGGTTGGCAGAAGATTCGTAAGTCGGAAAAGGCCAGAGTCCAAGCAGTGTTAGGGCTCCATGTAAGGAACACAGGAGTAAGGCTTTTATTTCGGTAAATATAGAAGCAGGACAAAGAAAATATTTCATTAGTTAAAGTGGAGCCTTATTTGGATCGTTCTGCTGAAAGGTACATAGAGGTTAGTGTGGCTTCTGATTAGTTAAGCTTAAGTCTTATTTTCCTAGAATGTGATTGCTTATATTGTTTTTGGTTTGCTTACAGAGGGACTCGGGACTCTAGAGTTGCCGTCTAGTGGCCACCCGGTAAATTACTTTTGCACCAGGAAACTAGGAAACAGAGTCTGAGAACTAGGAAGAGATTCTAGTCTAGGAAAAATTATTTAAAATGTTAGGCAGAGGAAAAAGTGAGCCAAGAATTCATGAAATTTGATATGGGGCATTAAATTAGTACAGACAGAACTCTTATAGTGAAGCTGGTTCTTTAGGCTCATATTGACAAGGAGAACTCCCGTGTGTTTTGTCTAGCATAAATGAGACTTGATGTTAAAAATACCAAAAAGAAAAATAGGTCTTACAAAATATATGAGCCCACTTTGAGGTTGATTTTGATGTAAAGGAAAAGTGACTATATCTCAAAGAAAAATTCGTGTCAGTATTTTGCATTGTTTGGCCTATTTTTAAATTGGAAGATTTAGTTTCATGAGGCTCTGTATTTCTTGGCAGTCTAGTTCCTAAGTACATCAATAAAAGTGCTATCTATCCTACTCTCATCTCTCTTGGAGATGGTGCTGATATAAAAATATTCAGTAAATAGTATTCCTTTTAGCATTAATTGAACTCAAATGAGGCATGGATGTGGAATAAATAAAGATGATAAAATAAGGGTAAACTTTATAAAATACCATTCATTTTAGTAGTATTTGCATCACTTTAAAAAGTAGTCAGGATTTTAAAGTTATTGTGACAAAAGGTTTTCTGCAAGGCAGACAGAAGACAAATTTTTGTTCATTCTTTCCACTTCCCACCTCATAATCAAAACATATCTACAAACCTAGTTTGAATCTTGCTTAAATTTACATCTTAATAGGTATGTGCTGATTTATTTCAATTAACATTATGGTCTCAAGGTGCAACCTACAAATTTTCCTACAAATGACTTGTTTATCTTTTTATGGCACAGTAGTACTCCATTGTGTGTGAATGCCTTATTTTTTTTTATCCATTTATCTGTTGATAGACATATAGGCTGCTTCCAAGGCTTAGGTATTATGAATCGTGCTGCTATAAACATGGGTATACATATATCACTGTAATATGATATCTTTAACTCTTTTGGGAAGATACCTATAAGGTAAATAGCTAGGTCAAGTGAAATTTGTAGTTTCAGATTTCTGAGTAATTCCCAAACTGATTTCCATAGTGGTTGTACTATGTAAAGGGTTCCTTTTCCTAACAGTATAAAAGGGTTCCTTTTCCCCTGCAGGCTCTCCCACATTTGTTGTTATTTGATTTCTTGGTGATGAGCATTCTTTCTAGGGTAAGATGAAATCTCAGTGTTGTTTTAATTTGCATTTCTCTGCTGGTCAGTGATGTGGAGCACACATGCTAAAATATTGCATGGTTTCTCTTATATGAGAAACCCAAAGATTAAATAAAGAACAAAAGATAGATAATAGAAAATAGGGAGATAGATCTTTGTCAAAGGGGAGGGGGATCAAGAAATGATGGGGTAGGAGAAAGGAACAGGGGATGAAAAAAGGAATTAAGATGCATAATGTATGTGTACCAACTCAGCACAAGGATTGTAAACATTATTTACTGCCAATAAGTACAACAAAGCAAGGATTCAAGAAATAGGTGGGCGAGCAGAGAGGGAAGGCAAAGGGGATGGTGAAAGGAGTTAAGATGTATTATGTACATGTAGCAACTCCACACAAGGAATGTAAACATGTATTAATAAATACGCTTCATATAAATGTGGTTATGCTTAATTGTCTGTTAAAGAAGGCATTTCACAGTTTCAACACGCATGCTTTCCTACTCTAAATATTTTTATTAAGACATTTATTGAATAAAAGAAGGCCTGCACAGCAAGTAATAGTGTAGCTTTTTAACTGCTGCTCTGCCTGCAATTTAGCTAGAAATACATTTGAACTATCATATTAAGAACAAAATAAAGAATCCTAATAGAAATCCAGCTAACACCAAATCTCGTCATTACCTTTGGACTGTGAGATTAGAGTTTGATGCTGTGACTTTTTAAGGATACCACCTATAAGTTCTCTATTTCTATCATTTTCCTCTTAAAATTTTCTTTTGTTGTTCATTGTTTAAAAATTATATAGTGCTAAAAATCTTATTTTCATCCATCTCCACTGAGAAATACTCCCTATACTGCCTTGACTAGTACTGTTTATTTGTATATTTTAAAGGCATTTGAAAGTTGAAACTTTCTGCTCTAACTGCTGGAGGTGGGAGGAGTGTTATGCTGCCACATTGGATCCTATAGTCAGTCTCTCTCCCTCTCTCCCTCTCTCCCCCTTTCCCTTTCTCTCTCTCCTATTTCTCTCTCTCCCTCCCTCTCCCTCTTTTTCCCTCCCCTTATCCATCCATCCCTCTCCTTCCCATCTTCCCTCTTCATCTTTTTCTTTCTTGTTCTTTCTCTTTTGCTCTTTCTTTCCTTCCCTCCCTCTTCTTTCTCTTGCTCTTCTTCTCCTCCCTTCCTCTCCTGGGTATTGAATCCAGGCTGAGCTACATCTGCAGATATTAATTTTTTAAAATTTTTATTTTGATACTTTGTTTTACTGAGGTACTAATTTTCAGAGGCTGGATTTGAACTTGCAGTCCTCCTGCCTCACTCTTCCAGTGTGCTGGGATTAAAGGAATGCACCACCGTGTTTGACTCTACTATCCTGCTTTCTGCTTTGATAATTTGACTACTTTAAATATAAATGCATGCATACTTATTATCCTTAGTGTATTATCCGTAGTGACTAGTGTATCTCAGTTAACATAATGTCCTCCAATAGATTAATCCACAGGATATCTTCTTTTCAGTGGCTAAAAAATTCTATTGCATGTATATAAGTTTACTTTATTCACTAATGAATGTTTGGGTTGTTTTCATATGGTGGCTACTGTGAATAATGTTGTAGTGAACATAGAAGGGCAAATCTTACATGGAGATCTTGATTTCAATACTTTTGGATAAATACATAAGAGTAAGATTGCTTCAACATATAGTAGTTCTGTTTTTACTATTTGTAGGAGCTTCCATATTTTTTCCATAATGGAAAACATTTCCTTATCATTTTATATTCTTAACAAAAAGGTACAAAATTTCCAATTTTTCCACAGCCTCACCAATATTAATTATTTTCTGTGTTTGTTTTGTTTTTTGATAATAGTCATCCTGACAGGTATGAAGTGTTTTCTTATTGTGCTTTTGATTTGTATTTCCCTGGTGATTAGTGATGTTGAGCATTTTTTCATATACTCGGTGGCTATATATGTCCTTTTTTTTAGAGAATTATCCATTGAAGTCATTGCTGACTTTTAAAAGAAGGTATTTTTTTTTACTGTTGAGTTATAGGTGTTTCTTGTAAAGTTTCAATATTAACCTCCTATTAGATATATGTTTTGAAAATATAATCTCATATACCACATGATTACTTTTTACTCTGTTGATTATTTCTTTTTTTATATTGAAAGTTTTTAGTTTGGTATATTCACATTTGTCTATCTTTGCTTCTATTGCATATGTTTTTGGTGTTATATTCAAGAAATCGTTGCCCAGACCAATGTCACGAAGCTTTCTCCCTTGTTTTCTTCTGAGAGCTTTAGAGTTTCAAGTTGTTTGTTAGTCTATAATCTTTTCTGGGTTGAATTTTGTGTATGAATATCCACTTTTACCTACAGCATTTGTTGTAGAGTCTGTCCTTTCCCTGTTATGTATTCTAGGTACTCTGGTGGAGGATCCATGGATGGTATAGGAGTAGGTTCATTCATGGGCTCCCATTCTGTTCCATTTACCTATATGTCTGTCTTTATGTCCGTACCATACCATTGTGATTATTGTAACCTTTCAAGGAGTCTAGCTTTGTTCTAAAATTTTATTCCTGTTTTGTTTTGTTTTTTTCCTCCTTTTGGGTATTTGGAAACCTTTTGTTTTTTGTTAATGGTAAGATTGATTTTATATTTCTGTAAAATATAACATTGGAATTTTGGTAGAGATTGTATCGAATCTGTAGTTTGTTTTGGATAATATTAGCATTTTGACAATACATTATCTAATCCATCAAAATGCATCTCTTTTTAAAATTGAAATTTATGGCTGGGGATTTAGTTCAGTGGTTCTGACGCCTGGCTCACAAGCACAAAGTCCCAAGTATAATCCCTGGCACACACAAAAAATAAAGTTATTATACTCTGGTTTCTCTTCAGGTCACATAAATCTTTCACCTTATAAAACTTAATTTTATCAGTACATTTTGGATATACATAAGGATCACATTCATCATAGGATATTTATACCTATACATAATACATCTTGATTATTTTTCCCCTAATCCCCTCCCCTCTTTTCAGCTGCTCTTCTTTCCTATTTATAAAAGCTTTCTTTCCATTTTTTTCTTGTATTCACATTTTTCTTTCCCTCCCTCCCTCCCTCTCCCTACCCTTATTCCCCTTTCCATTTGAACGTTTTCTTCCTACTTCTCAATATCTATTATATATTTGCTCCTTATTTACCATTTTGGTTTCTCATGACAGAGAAACAAATTTAATATTTAACCATATGTGTCCACTTTATCTCACTTAAGAGTATGCTTTCAAGGTGCATCCATTTATCTATAAATATCTCAAGTTTATCCATCTTTATGCAGAAAAGTACTCCATTGTGTAAAAAAACCCCACATTTTCTTTATCAATTCATCCATTGATGGGCATTCAGATGTTTCCAATATTTAGCTATTACAAATTGTGCTGCTATAAACAAGGCTGTGCATGTATTGCTGTAGTATGATGCTTTTAACACTTTTGGGAAGACATCAAGAAGGGGAATAGCCTGATCAAATGGGATCTGTAGTTTCAGTTTTTTGACACATCTCCACACTGATTTTTACAATGGTTACACAAGGCTACACTCCCACTAATAGTAGATAAGTGTTACTTTTTCCCCACAGACCTGCCAACATTTTTTATTGGTTGATTTCTCCATTATAGCCATTCTTTCTGGAGTCAGATGGAATCTCAGTATTGTTTTCATTTGCATGTCTCAAATGACCAGTGATGTTGAACATTTTTGCTATATTTATTTGCCATTTGTACTTGTTCATCTGAGAAATGTCTATTCATTTCATATGCCCATTTTTGGAGTGGGTCTTTAAGTTTGTGAGGTCTAATTTTTTGAGTTTTTTTATATGTTGTAGGTTTTATCCCTTTGAGGAACAGCTTGTAAAAATATTTTCCTACTCTATGGGTTGTTTCATCTCTCTGTTGGTGCTTTCTTTTGATTTTCAAAAGCTTTTTAATAAGATGAGATCTTAGTTTTTCATTCTTTGTAATATTTCCTGGGTGAGGGGTGTTTTGTTCATGAAGTTTTTGCCAACACCTATATCTTCAAGAGTTTTAACTATTCTATCCTCCAGCAGATTTAGCATTTCTGATTTAATTTTTAGATTGTTGATCCATTTTGATTTTAGTTTAGTGCACGATGAGAGATATAGGTCTAGTTTTAACCCTTGGCCAGCTTTCCCAGCATCATTTATTGAAGAGCCTATCTTTCTTCCAGTTATGGTGTTTGGCCCTTTTGTCAAAGATATGGTGGCTGAGTGTTTTGGAGTTGTTTCTGATCTTTGTTTTATGTTTTTTTTTTTTTTTTTTTGCCAGAATCATGCTGTTTCTTTCATGGTAGCTTTCTAGTATATCTTCAATTCAGAGATGAACATGGATTTCTTTTCTGTTTCTTTGTGCCTTCTTTATGTTATTTCAACAATGTTTTATAGTTTTCAGTATACAATCCTTTTACCTCTGTGATAATTACTGCTCATTGTCACCTTGACTGGATTAAGAAATACCTAAGAGATTAGTGAGATTAGTAAAGCATACTTGTGGATGAGTCACAGAATCATGATCCCGGTGGTATATTTGGCCCCTAGCCCCTTCCTCTCAGACTCTTCCTCTTCTGTCTGCTTCTGGGTTCCTCTGAGTTCAGTAACTTTCATTGGCCATGCCATTCTGCCACTGTTCTGTAAATTTCCTGGAGATACCTAAAAGAAACCACTATCTCCAAATTGAGAGGGTGCCAATTGCCCAAAGAATGAGTTGGATTAGTCCAGCTAGGTAAACAAGTTTATTAGGAGTTACTTACAGAGCAGTGGATAAATTCTGGTCTACAGTTATAATGAAGTTGCCAATCCCCTTTTGTTAAGGTACTGCTTTTATAAGGCACTAATTAAAACAGCCAAAGCAGGATCAAAAGTAAGAAAAGTCCTTGGGAAAAGTTATATGTACTCCTTCCCGTCACATCCTTTCTGGGAACTCTGCTGGTCTCAGCAAGCACTGTCAATCTGCAGATATGGATGATCTTTTTATGCTGCTGTTGTACATGAGCACTTGGTGAAGGTTCACTGGCCAGCCAGATAGTGGCCCGTTACAAGACGGAGTTACTTTTTCAAGGATTTGGAAGCCTATTCTCCTTATAGCCATGATGTTTCTTATTTAGGGCCAGTTGATCATGTATTGAAATTAAACTGGTAGCCAAAATAAACCTCTTCTTTAAGGTACAGGTATTTTGTCTTAACAGTGAGAAAGCTAATCAACATAACTTCTTTGCTTAAGATACCTTATGTAATAGGGACAGGCAGGTTGGAAGTATAGAGAAGTGCCATACTCTGAATTGGAGTCCTTTATTATAGGCCAGATGATCCAGAGTGGCTCATGCCAAAATGACTCTGGACAAGGCAAGGCAGTTTTCAGGGTCCTTTTAAGGGTTCTTCCATTTGGGGAAGGCTCAGGCAGAGGGGGACCACAAGCGGAGTTTCACAGGGGCAGAACTTTGCTAAACCAGTGGGGGTGGGGAGAGTTTGCACACAGTTAAGTTAAAACAAAGTATTACAAGATAAGGCCATATTTTGTTTGCAAGGTAGTAAACAGTTGGAGACTTCTCTACCAAAAGATTGCAAAGATAACATATAGTTGCAGACTCACACATGATGTGGTGGTTTGTTATGCATGTCCCAAAGGGGATGGGGAAGGCAACCACCCAGAATCACTGGAATTTAGAGTCAGATACACATATAGAGTCAGGTTGGCCATAACACTTAAGATTAATAACATGGTACAAAATTCTTGAAAAGTAGAAATGTAAAATCTAATTGTAGTTTGTGTTTCTCCACAAAGCTTCAGAAGACTACACCTGTTAAAGTAAGCATCTTTGTTTCCAATTCATTATTTAAAACCTATTATTCATTCATGTTTTTCTTTCATTCATCGATTCATTCTGGACATATTTATTGAACACCTGCTATATACTGAGCATTCTACTAGATGCTAGAGATGCGGTTACAGGGGTGCATGGCTCTTTTGTTCAAAATTGGAATTAAAGAAAAATGAGTTTTAAGTTTTTTTTCTAAATTGATTTTATTGGTACATTTTAGGTATACAATAAAATGACATTCATCATTGGAGATTTGTACCTTTACAAAATATATCCTGATTCTTATTTTTCCCCATTTCCCTGTCCTCCTTTCAACCCTTCTACCCCTCCCTTTTTACAAAGACTTTGTTTCCATTTTATCATTTTCTCATATTAATTTAATTTCCCTCTTTCTTTTGCCTACCTGTCTCACTTCCTCTTCCCCTTTGCCCCTTTTCTTCCTATTTCATATTATATATTGTACATTTGGATGTTGATTTACTCTTTCAGTTTCTCACACCAGAGAAATTATTTGCTATTTACACATATGTGTCCTATTTATTTCATTTAAGAGTATCACCACAGTGTGCATCCATTTAGCTATAACTGACTCTTTCTCATTCTTTAAGGCTGAGTAGTACTCCATTTTATAAACAACAACAGCAACAAAACATTTCTTTATCCAATCTCCAGTTGATGGGCAATAGGGCTGTTTCCATGTTTTAGCTATTACAAACTGTGCTGCAATGAACATCGGTGGACATGTACTGCTGTGGTATGATTCTTTTAATTCTTTTAGGAAGATACCCAGTAGGGGAATAGCTGGATCAAATTGGACCTCTAGTCCTAGTTCTTTGAGGTATCTCCTTACTGATTTCCACAGTGGTTACACTAGTCTACACTCCCAAAAGCAGTGGAGAAGGGTTTGTTTTTTCCCCACAGCCCTGCCAGCATTTGTTATTGGTTGATTTCATGGTAGCAGCCATTCTATCTGGGGTGTGGTTGAATCTCAGTGTTGTTTTAATTTGCATCTCTCCAATGAGCAGTGATGTTAAACATGTTTTCATATATTTATTTGCTTCTTTATTTGCTATTTCTCTGTCTAAGAAATGTCTGTTCATTTGAGATGCCCATTTTTGGATTAGGTCGTTAAATTTGGGAGATCTGATTGTTGTAAGTTCTTTATGTATTCTAGATAGTAGACCTTTGTCTGAGAACCAGCTGGTAAACTTTTTCCCAACATTGTGGTTTATCTCTTTACACTGTTTATTTTGCTGTGCAGACTCTTTTTATTAAGTAGAGATCCCATGTGTTGGTTCTTTGTACTAGTTCACATGGTGGGACTGAGGTTCTATTCTTGAAATCTTTTCCTATGACAATGTCTTCAAAAGTTCTACCTAAACTCTCTTCCAGCCAGTTTAGTGTTTCTGTTTTAATACTTAGATCTTTAATTCATGTTGATTTTAGTTTAGTGCATGGTGAAAGATATAGGCCTAGTTTTCATCTTTGGCAAGTTGAAACTCAATTTTTTCAGCACCATTTATTAAAGAGGCTATCTTTCTTCCAGTGAGGGTGTTTGGCTCATTTGTTGAAGATGAGTTGGCTGAGTGTGTCTGGAGTTGTTTCTGTATCTTCTAATTTTAGTATATGTGCTGCCAAAGTAAGCACATTTCTGCATCTTCTCATTTGTTCCACTGGTCCTCAGGCCTGTTTCCCCCCCAGTACCATGCTGTTTTTATCACAGTAGCTTTTTAGTATAATTTTCAAGTTGGAGATTGTGATGCTTTCTATCTTGTCTTTGTTGGCTACAATTACTTTTCCTATTCTAGGTCTCTTCTTGTTCCAGATGAATTTTTGGATTGTTTTCTCAAGGTCTGTTAAGTATGCTGCTGGAATTTCAATTAGGATTGGATTGAATCTATAAAGCAGTTTTGGAAGTGTGGCTATTTTCACTATATTGGTTCTTATGGCTCTTAAGTTTTAGTGATGAATTTTTTTTTCTTTTAAGTGTCCCCATAGCCAGAATACAATTTTTAAGTCTTAAATCTAGTATCAGTGATTCTTCCATAATTTGAAGACTATATGGTTATATTACATGAGTTTTATGTCTTTTTGAAGTAAAAGACTGACTGTAACTCAGTTTGCTGTCACTAATACCGATACTGTACTGGCCCGGACTTTTATCTTTTAAAAAAGTTATTTTTACTTTGGAAACACTATAAAGATGCATTGAATTCTTTTTTTTGAAGTTCTGTAATCCATTTATCTATACAAGATATTGTGGTATAAGTCTCCCACATACAGTCTCACAACAGGCAAAATTCTATTGTGCTTAAGATTTTCCTATCAAACACATTGTTTTGGGTGCTTTTAAAGCATCAAAGACGTATCTTCTAGGCTGTGATATTTTGTCTCGACTTTTTGAAAGTTTCTGAAGTACATTCTTTCTTAGATTGTAAATAAAGTATAGTTAAATCTTATGAAAGACAAGGATCTTGTAGACAGTGTAGCCATAAGAAACCATGAAATTCACATAAAACTTTATTTTTCTGTATTGTCCATTCCTCTTGTTAATATAAAGACAGCTATTTTGCAACAGTACAACTTTAAGTCAGAGGAATATTGGATTTGGTTTACTGAGTCATGTGTCTTCTCTTCTCTACTTTCCCAAGGCCTACTGGTTTGCTGTAGGAGTATGCATGAGATTAAAAAGAACAACATATAAATTTTGCCTTCTAATTGTGTGGTTTAAAGGGTTCATTTTAACTTGAGTGGTTTTATTTGCCTTTGAGCATATACTGTAAAATGTATAGTCAGGGAAATAGGTGACAAAGCCTGATACCATTCAGAATTAATGTTGCTGGTATATGTGTGAGAATTAAATATGTCAGGAAAAGAAAGAGTTTTCTATTTTGAAATTTATAGATATTTTAGATGGTTAAAGTGTTGCTCGAACAATTGGCAAAGTATTTGGGAAAAATATAAATTAATTTCCTACATCACATGGGAATACATTTCAAAATGTTTGGTTTGAAGATAAAACTGTATGGAAACTACATTGAATATAGATAATATTGCCATGCTTTTGAGGGAAGGAATGCTTTGTAATAGTAAGAATAAAAGTAAAAAATATAAAAATATCTTTTTTACTGTACACATATTAGGAGCTTTTGTAAACAAAAATATATATTTTAATATAAAGAGTAATTAGAACAGTTTAAGATAAATTTTATAACAAGTATCTTTATCAGTGTTCTTATAGCAACAAAAATATCCTAATAGAAATAATGTGAAAGTTAGCAAGCATGATATTTACAAAATTTAAATTATATGATGTTCCCGGTATGTACAGTATGAATTTTAGTGGACTTGTATTTGTGTGCATAGAAGCACCTATGCTAAACCTCACCTATAATAAGATAAATACATGTTAAATTATAATTATAAGATGCAATTTAATAGATTAAAATATCTAAAATAATTATCAGATTATGTATCACAGAACATGAATATTCTTAATTTCTTAATGGCTTTTTTGCAATGTTGTAGTCTCTTCTTTTATACAAGCTTCATTGAAGGAATTTTACCAGAATGAAACACAAATAATAAAAATGTTTGTGTTGACAGACAATTTCATTTCTAGAAATATTTCCTAACTAAAAAGGATAACAGTGTTTGGATGTTTAGGGAAGCATTATTTCTATCAGTAAAAAGTGAGAAGAGACCACAAGTTTCCAATGATAAGGGAATTAAAAAATGATTATTGCACGGCATTTAAAAATATTCTTTGTATTTAATTATATAGAAATGTTCGCAATAAATTAAGTAATAAAAACAATATAAATTGTATGTATAGTAGGATAGTATGATCTCAAGTTAAGAATTTATTGTATATCAGGAAAAAGCCAAACTGTAATAAAATGCTGACCATAATTTTCTCTATATCAGAAATTATAATCATTTTCAGTTTCTTTTGTCTTAACTGTATTCTCTAAATTTCCATCAATGAACATCTCTTAGCTTTTTAATGAGAAAGAAAGAAAAGAAAATGATAGAGAAGGGTTAAATTGTGTTATGTTTATTTCCTTTTAGTGTCCAGTGTAACAAATAATGATAGAATTAGTAAATGATTTCTGCCTTATTTACCGAGTTTAGCAAGAAGTATTTTTGAAGTTCATTTTTGTTTATAAAACAATAAAATTATTTTCTGTTTTTTCTTGATATAGCTGAAGGGTGTGAAGGAAGCCACAATTTTAATTTACCATTTCCTTTAATTATTAGAAAAGGTATATATTTTGTAGTTGCATTTAATGTTGATTTGATTAAGAGAAAACAAGAAAATAAATATTAAAAAAATGTATCTTTTCCTTTACACTCTGACTAATGTAGTGTCATCTCCTCTTTAACTTTAGATAGGGCATCATATTAGTAATTTATTTTGACCACATTTTGTGGTGTCTTATATTTTATATTATCTATGATGGCATCAAATGTAATTGGAATCAACATTTAGAAATGTATTTGTTGCCCGGTTTTGTGCTTTTTACTAAGCTCAGAAGCCAAAAATAATGCCTTGTAAGGAAAAAAAAAATTGCAAACAAATGAAATTTAACTGAGCACCAGAAATTGAAAGTTGAAGAACACACATGGGGAAAATTATATGTCTTTAAATTATCAGCTTATTGGAAATGAAATGCTTTGGTACAGATGTGAAGAATAAAACAGAAACAAGTCTGGTAGTTGGTATTATCTTTCCATCTGCTCTTGGTGTTGCAAATAGGAGTTCTATTGTCCAAAATCATGGCAATGAGCACTTAAAAAGCAAACAAATTAATGCTTCACAAAATCAGCATTAGACATGTATCCATAAAGAGATAATAACATCATATATAGTTGTAAGGGACTAATATACTCCTTTAATTTACCTACAGATGTTCTTCGGGATAATTTTCCCTAAGTGTTTTTAATTTTCTCAAAAGACCAATCTCACTAGCTGTTTAAAAAATGTTAGTTGATTTGCATTTATAAACAATCCAAAAATCATATGAATTTTATTCCCTTATTATTTATGTGAAAGTCTGTATCGAATGTTCATAGCATGAGCTGCATGTTAGCTATGACAATTGTATATTTCTGAAGGTGTGACGTTTAGTCCTTTGGTACATGCTTTTTTATATTTAACTGGAACACGATGTTCTCCTTCCTCACTACTATGTATAAATACTTTTCTAATACTTTTAAAATCAGTTGAAATTTGCATTTTGTAAAATGTAATGTTTTGATATAATTTGTGTGCTAATATATTTTTAGTGTTTTGCTAAAGGATGGTCAATTATCAATTGATATTATCAATATCTTCCTAGGGATTTTTAAGGTTTATATGGATACATTATATTAAATCACAAAAATAGAAATAAGACATATTTCTTGCTATATGTCTATCAGAAAACCGGATAGATAATATGCTCTTAGACTTAATTTTTTAAGATCGAAAGTTTTTATTTTTGTTTTCTTTTCTCATTACCTAACAATATTTTGTATTAGCTGTGCCTTAATAGTGTTTGTTTTAAGCTATATTTGAATGTTCCACTAGCTTCTTATACTTAATATATATAATGTGAACTCCATAAGTTTTCTTCATTACATTCTCCATTCTCTCCTGCCTGCTATTTCTCATGATCCTCATCACTGTGAATAACATGATCATTTATTCAGTCAAATCTGAGCTACTGCTGGAACTCGCTCCTCTTCTTCAGTCTTTTCTGTAAAGTTGACTATTCCCCATTATGACTCAGTTCCTGGATAATTCCTGGATCTTCATCTTGATCTGCTCATATCTTGTCTCTGAAAGCATCATCCAGAATGCCTTTAAATGAGTTTTATAATACATTGTCTCCTTTCTACTGCTTGTGTAAAATGAAAAAAATATATATATAATTTTAATTTGTGCAGTGTTCAATTAAAGTACTTTTGGAAAGAGACTTGTTTCATGAAATATTTATATCACGATTTATATTTTCATTGTATTTTTGTAAAGTCAAGTCTACTGCAAAAAATGAATTTAAGATGTGGTGCTTTTAATGGTGAAAGCTTAAAAAGAAGCCGTAATCATGCCCAAGTGAGTAATGATTATAACTATGATGATACAGAAAAATGTACTTTACTGTTAGTTACTTGTCAGTAGATTACTACTGTTTTTTTTGGCAGTCAAATTACCTACTGCAATGTAAGTTGGATATGTGTATACACTTTGCTGTGGGGAGGAACTCTGGCCTGGCCTACACAGATGGAAGGATTATGCCTGATTTGTAAAGCCAGAGAAGATTAGTGTGGAATAGTTTATTTAGTGTAAAACCTTTCTTTTAAAAAGGGAAGGGAAAGTGTCCTGTCTTAGTTTACATAGCTAGTTACTGAGCTATATAGCTAGAAATAGAGCTGAATTTATTACATGTGAGAGTTAATGTGTGGATTGAGAAAAATTACTACTTAAACAATTGAAATAGTTATTTGTAATGAATAACAAATGCAGTTTATAGAATTTCAAAACATGTTGGGAAGCACATTCATGGACATATTTTTCCGTTAAATATTGGCATATAGTATTGAATGATTCATTAAAGTAAAACGTTCTCAGCAAAGTAAACTAGGTAACATCTAATCTATACTAATCATTGAACCCTATGTTACCTCCTAGTTTTAGATCTTGGGTCTAATATTTCAAGTTCTATTATCATCTGTATAATACTTTTAAAAGAATCTAAATATCTTACTGTCAAACAAAGGGTAAATCATTAACTAAATATTTAAAGAGAAGAAGCAAGCCAAGATCTTGAAAAATATTTTCTGAATAGTAAATGGACAGAGTTAAAGAGGTTGTTGTAAAGCAAAACATATGTTTAAAGTATATTAAACCATGATCCAAATTAAAAGAACATGCTAAGATAAAAATCAGTATTACCACCTAAAAAAATGTAGAGGACTACTTTTCAAGGATAGTAAAATGAATTGTTTGAGAGGGACCTTGTAGGTCTATAGGTTATAATGCCTTTCAGACCTTTTGGTCTTAGGGCCTTTTTACATTTGCAAAATTATTGAGGCCCACAGTGAACTTTCCTATGGTGTTTTATATCTATTGCTGTTTCCCAATTTGATTTAAAACTGAAAAATTTAAAGCACAATATATAGGGATCAGTGGTAGAGTACATGCCTAGCATATTCAAGGTCCTGAATTCAATCACTACCACTACAAACAAACAAATTTTAGAAAATAAAATTTAAAAAATTATAAAAGGGCTTCATTTGTTGTCAGTGATTATGTCATCCCAGGTCATGTAGCCTTTGGGAGCCTCCACTGTACACACATGAGAAGATGGGAATGAAGAAGTTGAATATGTTCTTAGTATTTGTCTAAGAATAGTTTTGACTTTGGATATACTACTACAAGGGCCCTTGGGATACCCCAGAGTCCTTTAAGCACACTTTGAGAAATGCTGGACCCAATAAAGACAAGAGTGAAGTTTGAGACATGAACCGAGTAAACACAAGGGTGAAGCTTGACACAGAGGTGTAAATATTACAAGCATTTCGTTCTTTTCTTATACTGCTTTTCTCAGTGAATCAGCCTCATTTTACCCTATGGGAAAGAGACTTTTTGATTTGACAGAGTCTTGGTTATCAGCAGCAGTGAGGGTAGTATGGGTGGAAAACTGTCTGAATTCCTATGCTTCAGGACCAGTGTCCAGTGTGATAGTATTTGTCATATATAAATGTGAAAGATATTTTTGGGAATAACTTTGGGGAGTTTTGCATGCTATGTAGCTTCTCCCTCACTTTGAAGAATCATAATATACATTAACACAATAAATGATTTGAAATGTGTTATGATGAAAAATTAACTCAGTATTTCTAAATCTTTGGTGATTTTAAAGCATTTATCTTTCTCATGAACTATTAGTGTTCCACAAAAGAGCTTGAGAAATCTTGATTCAGATGATAAAATTTTTGATTTTATTTTTACCCTTTAATAATGGTCTACTCTGAGAAGTGGAACATTTGCTTTTCGCATTATACCTTAGGGTACTGTTGGACTTTTTTAGGGTACATACGTGTTACTTTTGTAACTTAATTAAAATTCCCTCCTGAATGTTCCTCACGTATACTTTGTCAAAATTCCATGGTAAATAAAATTACAATTGAGTGAATACTGGATGGCTTACCTATATTATATGGAGAGGGAAACTGATTTAGCAGTGAGAATAAAAGAATAAAATAGATATGTTATTGATGCAGACTTACAGAGTAGGGTTCCTCAAAGAAGAGTAACAATCCTATAGTTCTCTATAAACAATCTGGTAGAATAGGTTGCATGATGCATTTTCCAAATTTACTAGCAACAGTGTCTTCTGGGTAATTGAGTGTCGATCCTATAGCAAGCAGTACACCAGAAAATAATTTTTATATCATTTTGCACTTGCATAGAAGCATGGCATATGTATAATAATGACATTTTGGTAAATATTGATGATCTTGCCATGACTTCCTCAAGTTGATGTTGGGTATCATTCCAGAGTTTTTTCCTCCAGTATAAAAAATTCGTAGTTTTCACAGTACATCTTTAAAAGTAAGATGTAAAATGATTGTAAGAAAAAAAGTCAAGTTAATATTCATCTTACATGGTTTTCCAAATTATTTTGAGATAATTGTAAACATACATGGAAATGATATAATCCCAGCACTCAGTGGCTGAGGCAAGTGGATGACAAGTTTGATTCCAGCCTGGGAAACTTAGTAATTTTGCGAAACCCTATCTGAAAATAAAACATAAGATCAAGTAAAGGGTTGGTAAGATATTCTGATGTGAAGGCCCTGGGTTCATTCTCCATTACTGGGGCAAAAAAGAAAAAAAAAATGGTGGAATCTTAACCATATTGAAATTTTCCTCCAAGTCCTTGCTTGAAAGGATTATATAACTGAATGATTTAGAGAACTTTTTATCTAGAGTTTCAGGTACTCATAAAATGCCATTAGATCTTGAAATGATTTTTCTCTTGATAAATTACTATTCTCAAAGGCATATTGATTTCTGTATAATTATATATCTAGTTATAATTATATATCTAGTTATACTTCAGTTTATTAGCAGCCTAGTCTTAGATTTTGCATAATTTAATGAATATAATTAATGACTATTCTTTCTTCTGATAGGCTAAGTAATCAGGCTGACCTTGACTAATTCTTTATATTCATTACAGAATAGAAAAAAATAGCTACAAAATATTATTTTGCATGATGGCTCTATTTTTTCTCAACTTTGAATCATAGATACTTGATTAATTTCATTTTAGAGTAGCATTACAGGTATATTTAAAATATGAAATAGAGATTGTAAAAAAATAGTGTTAACGTAAAATTCACATGTTAAAATATTCCTTTCCTTGCATGCTTCAAAGAAAATTGATGCCACTCTGAAGGTAGGCATTGGTAGTATAGGTATTCACTAGCTTATTTTAAATTATTTTATCACTTAATTAAATATGAATATTTTATTTTGTGAAATATGAATATAAAAATCTACACTATAAGTCATGTTAGATAGCAACCAGTTCCCAATGAGATATTACATATAGCTTCATGAACATGTTTATATACTATTAGCTTCTATGTCTGTGTGTCCATGTGTATATATAACTGACAGGGTAGGCAAGAACTAACTTCAAAGTGAGATAGTGATGCATCCTGGTTGAGGAACTCACTATGTAGCCCAGGCTGACCTTGAACTCCCAGCAGTTCTCCTGCTTTAGCTTCCTGAGTGCTGGCATTGCAGATGTGTGCTACCATGCCTGGCTTCATCCCTTCTTATCAGGCACTGTCTTAATTACTTTTTACATTGCTGAGGCAAAATACCCAACACCCAAAGTTAGAGAAGGAAAGATTTATTGTTGGTCACAGGTTGTAGATGTTTCAGTTCATATTTGGCTGGCTCCAAGCAGAGTGGCATGGCAGTGGGGCATTGCAGAGGAGAAACATTTCATGTCAGGCAAATGGCAGGAAACAGCAAAGTAGCAAACAGTAAGCAACAAGCAACAGCCCTCAGTCCTGTTTCATTCCTTATATCCCATCCAGGCTACCCAGCCTTAGGACAGGTAACATTTATACTCAGGGTGGGGTAGCCCTAATTCTACCATAGTACTATTTATCCCAAACATCATATCTTTAATCTAAGAATCACACACCTTAGATCCAGGCACCTCTGCACCTATGACCACATGAAGCTTTGAGGGGACATCTAGATCCAAGCCATAGAAGGCACTATGCTACTTGAGAGACACCTTCATTTGCCAGATGACCTCATTATGTGCCTGAGCATAGAGGTTATATTTTTAATTTCTCGTATTGTGAAATTCTGACTCAGAATTTAAACTGCCTACTAAATTCCTTGTGGTATGCTCCAAGGCTTATATTTGAAACTAAGTAGTGTTTCTCTCAAATATCTTTGTTGGTAATAAGCCTTTTTCTTCGGAGAAAGGAAATAAATCTTTGGCAGTAACCAAGATTTTTTGCCTTAAATGTAATGAATAAGATGAGCGACTAAGTTGACCAAATCCTGACCATAAAATATAAAGCAATGAGATATGTTTTATTGTTTGGTTGGTAAATTGTCCCTGAAGGTAATTTCTTCATCCACAAAAGGATGTTCAGAAATATTTTCAGCAGTGGCAGTATAATTATAGTAAGTATGTGGCCCCTGATATAACTATGATAGATAATGCAAATTTGGAAGATTAAGTTTTGTTCGTTAAAAAACAAAACATGATAACTATTTTATCATTTTATTTCACAATGCTAAAGTAAATCACTTTTATGTCATTATCAAATTGTATATATTATTTTAAGAGATGTAAAATATTATATTAGAGTATGAAATTGTACCATTTATGTTAGTGTGGAACGTTTGATCATTTCTGAGGGAAAATTACAAAACTAGCTCACCTCAGTTTTGATAGCGCAACCTCTAAAGTCTCATTTTTTTAACAGGGCTATATGGGTATTCTAAAGGAATGATTGAAATGAAAGGGTCAAATAGTATACTGTAATAGATGAAATGGAAAGTAATTATGTTAATGTTGACTCATAATGAAGCTCTAACCATTTTCACCTGCTCATTTCTGTGTGGAAACCTGTGCAGCTGAGATACTGAATAAGAAATTTTTGTACAAATGAGCCCTGAGCAATGTTTCTAATATTGGAGCTAAGCCTATGCATAACTGTAATGAATTTCCCCAGGTCAGTATTTAAATATGCTATCACAGAGGGTAGTTATCTTGTCAGAAATTTAGATTCTAATGTTTATCTTTACTTTTAGTTATATATTTGAATTTTCCTAGCTTCATATAATTCCCATTTGTTAATTGGAAGGGAAAAAACCCTAACTTCCTCAGTACATTATAATATATATAGTGAAAGATTTTCCACCATATAATAATGTACATGAAATATTTTTGATAAATTGTAGAGGGATTTATAATAGAAAAGTCAGCAGAGAAAAATTATGTAGATAAATACATCTTTACAAATATATGCTCCAAAGTATTTTATGAGGAAACAGGTGTAAATTACTTATGCAGCAAGTTTAGCCAAAGGCCAAAGATTATATGTCTATGTGTGTGTTTACATATACACATATATGCATGCATAACTTTATACATACATATATAGCATATGTGTAATCTATATACATGGAAATATATGATGTGTTTAATTACTTGGGATTTAGAGTCAAGCAGACTTGATTGAAATTAAGTTTGTCTGACTCTAATGCATAAGCCTTATTTGTGGTCTGAGGATTTTAAATGTTATTCTCCTAAACGCTTATAGCCTCCCCCCATTATACTTAGTCTTTTTGCCTATATCTAAAGCATTCATGTTTCAGACTTAAAGTATAGTGATGTTTAATGCTCTTATCTTTTGTAAGTAAAATGTCCTGCCTCTTTTCTGGAAGTAAACTATTATGGGAATCTCTCACTATGTTAAATTACCAACTCTAGTTTAATTACTTATTAGAAAAATGGTATGTTGTCATTTTTAATTTAAATACTTAATTTTTGTCTATGCCAATGAGTGATTTCTAATACACTTTAATTCCTTAAACAATTAAATAGCCAATTTTATCAAATTATGTTCAACATTAAGAATGTAATTGATGCAGAAGAATATATTACCTCGAGCTGAACTTTTCTTTCCTACTGCCAGTGCAAATACTTATAAGTAATAAAATTAAATTTCTTTTCCTTAAAATTAATGTTGACACTTATAATGTTATTTTGTATTTTGTGCTATTTAATGTCAATTTGATATTTGGTGTTAGTGTTTTATATTTGGATCTCTTTTTTTTCTAGATTTTTATTATTGCCTACAAAGAAGCAAGACCTAGTTATACTTTACTGTTAACACTGAAGTCTTGATAGCATAGAATTATTGCACCAGAGGGAATATAAAAATTTCATCTAGAGCAGAGCTATCTAGAAGAAGTATACGCTGTAAATGAAATTTTAAATTTTCTGGAACCTACAGTTTGAAAAATAAAGTACAGATGAAAGTCATTGCAATAATTATTTTAGTCGAGTATATTCAGTATATTAAAATTACAATATGTAATCAATATAAAATTGATCTATATTGAAGTATAATTCTTTTTGTACTAAAGCTTCAAAATCTGGCGTGTGTTTCATATTTTTGGAATAGTTTAGTTGCATCAAGGTGCATTTTGAGTGATTGGTTTCTGCACATCAGAAGTTGCTACTGTATTGGATAGTATAGATCTAGAGTTGATTTTCTTTCCATCCTTGTATCGCTGATGATATGGCACTCTGAAAATATTGCTATTGGTTCACCAAGTGAGGTGTAAGACCCCAGTGAGAGGAGCTATCTTCTATAGTTTTAGAGGGAAAATCCAGCCCATGCTACACTGATTGGTCTCCCACCTAGGATAGGGATGCTTAACGTTGTCCATTGAAAATCACTGATATTATTTGTATTTCATTTTGCCCTTGAAGAAGTGAGAGACAGATTCATGACAGTGCTTATGTTGTACAGTAAAATTAACTCTCTCAGATTTCTTTTTATATTAAAGTTGCCCTCTCCCACTTTATTTGTTCCTTTTGGAGATACAAATTTTCCTTCTGTACCAGTCTGGATGCCTTAGGTCACTGGAGCCTATACTCTCAGAATAGATTAAGGTAGTTCTTATAGGACCCTAACATTAGATCTTGAAAGCAGATTGTTATAAAAAGAGCAAGCCTGGTCCCACCCTGCTCTGGCTTCCCTTTGGAATATGTCTCTCACTTCTGCATGAACTCTTGCAATGTGACCTTCAGCAGAGGCCAGACCAGTGGGGACATTTAATCTTGGACTTTTGGCCTCTAAAATTGTGAGCCCTAAATCCCTTCTTTATAGAGGCTCTCAGCCTTAAAAATTTAATATAATAATGAAAAATTGACTAATATAGTCTCTGTCTCTTTAAATGTCTACTACCCATTTAAACTGCTTTCTGATGAAGATTCAAGTAATCAGAATCAATTGCTTTTCTTTTTGAACATAAATTGCCCATGTATTTTCTGCACTGAAAAACCCCTCCTCTCTTCTTTGATTTGTAATGTGTTTTTCCCCCTTTTGATCATGTACTCTAAACGTACATGGGAGTCCTTCCGTTCTCTTTCATTCATATATTATTCACTTATCAAATAAGGTATTGTCAAGCCCATCATATTAATGTTCATTGGGAATTAAGAAATTTAGAATTGAGAAAAGGAAAAGAAAGAAGGAACTCAGGAATTGAATGGAGCTAGCACCCTGTGTTTAATGTGTCGTTATTTAAAACTCTAGTGAAGTATCTTTTGAAATAATCTTGTTTTCCATTCATAGTTCCATACTTTTTCAGCCAGGACTTTTAGGAGAGCCTTCCAAATTGTACCACTTATTTCATAAAAATGCTTCAAGAGATATCATTCTTAAACTAAAACTAATCATGTTGTTCTTCATTGTCTAGCCAGGGCCTAGCACAGAAAAATGGAAAGAGTCTGCCTGGTGCGATGGCACATACTTACAATCCCACCTACTCAAGAGGCTGAGGTAGGAGGACTGCATACTCAATACCAGCCTGGGCAATGTACTGAGACACTGGATCAAAATTTTATAAAGGGCTGAGGATGTAACTCAGTAATAGAGTGCTTGCCTGGCATGAGTGAGTCCCTGGGTTCAATACCTAGACATACTCCACCCACCAAACAATCAAACAAATGAAGTACAATGTCCTTTGTACCTGGATTCAAAACCTAACTTTTATTGAAACTATTTATCATTTCTTTTTCTCCCCGCTACGCATTCTCCACAAAGATGAACACTCAGACCTCTAACTTGTTTTTTTTAATTTCCCAGTGCACTATAAACCTTCATTCCCTAGTTTATGATTTTCTTTCTTTGCAAGTTGCTTTTCTCCCCTAAGGACAATAAAGGTACTGTACAATTTCTTCTCTGTTTACCGTATTTCCCCCATATTAAAATTACTTTGTATTTTTAGAATACATTTTAAATTTACAAATATGTTGCTTTTTACATCATGTGTCAATTTCATATCTTTTGCTTTTTACTGTATTTGTTTTTGGTTTTTTTTTTTTTTTGGTACCGGGGATCGAACTTGGGTCCCTATGCTTGCAAAGCAGACAGCGGAACCACTGAGCTAAATCCCTGGCCCATATCTTTTGCTTTTTGATAGTAAACTCCTTGGACTAGAAATAAATATAACTGACATTTATTGAACATATAGGAGGTAGGCATATTTCATTTATATCTGCAACCCTAGCACTAGAGTAGTATGTAGTAAGTGTGCAGTAAATATTTGTGGTATTGCATGCCATTTGCACATTTTGAAAGCCACTGGAATTCCTTTGGAAATTCTAACTCAGCAATTCCATATGGGAAGAAAATAACATGTGTTAGATGCCAACTATGTGCTTTGAATACATTATTTCAACTAGTATTGGCAATAATATTCTGCAGTTGGTGGAGTATCATCACCATTTGACAGAATGAAATGTGACCAAGTGATTTAATTATCCAAATCACTCACCTAGTAAATGGTAGAGCCGGGATGTGAATCCAGGTGTGGCTGAAGAATACCTATTTAGATTTAAAAGTATAGACTTAAAGAAATACAGTTTGGTAGAGCTAGAAAGTAACAGTCTTTGCTAACTAGATCAACTGATTCAAGCATGACAGGTATTATAGTGCAGGCATTTCCACTTGACAGCCCTTACTCCCTCTCCAAGTTTAATTGCCTTGCTATTTCCATTTTCCTGTGTTGGTATATACTAAACTTTGGAAATATTGTTGGTAGTGTCCTCATGTGAAATGTGATTTTGTAAAAGATGACTGTAGAAGGAAAGACTCTTCTAAATTAATTAGTAAAAATATTAATTACAGGACTTCTTTGTAAGAAGTACATTTTAGGCTTAACAGCATTGCGGAATGGAGGGCTTTAGGAAGCCTGTTTTACTGGATGTGTGAAAGCTTTCAGTAATTAGCTTATCAATACAGTAATTTGTTAATAAGAAGGCACTCACGAATACTTGAGATCATTTGAAAGGGAGAAGAAAACTAGAACTGAATGGCATATTTTATGAAATCTTCACATTGCCCTGTGAGGTAGACCACTAGAAATCTATAAATTGAGGGTTGAAGTTCAGTCACTTACTTAAATTACAAAGTCAGTATCCAAATAGCATCCAACTACATGTTTCTCTGGTTCCCCCAAAGTAGATATGCTGAAAAGTAATTTTAGTATTCTTTCTGTAGCATTTGTTAACCCATTAAAATAATTAGCAAATGTATTTCATAAGGACAAGGATGAATTTCAAAGCAGCTCTATCAATAGCACAAAAATCACATTCATAATTCTTGACTATGCATACTAAATGAAAATGTAACTATTTAAACCATCATCATTTACCTCTTTTTATTTATGCATAAACTTTACATAGGTAAAGTGGCTTATTTTTCATTAAGCAAACTTGCTTAACTGCACAATTTAACAGTAATAATCACCATCACACCTTTAAAATGATAATAATACCTTTCACTAAATCATATTCTTTGCTTTTCCTTTATTTTTCACTATGTCATGTTTTTGACTGGGTTTCAACCAAAAGAAGATAGAATAAAAATAAATGCCATTTATAAATATTAAAATATTTTTGATTTATTTACAGTGTCTGGAGATCTAAATGGTTAATTGATTTTGTCAGTTAAATTCCTAATCCCTTATAGGATATAGTGATAGTTTGATTTCATATGCTTTTGTGGATAACAAACCCCAGTGAGCCTGGAAGATTTATGTCTATATACAGATTTTTAAGGGATGCTTAGCATATTGCAGAAAGAGGGGCTAACTCACATCATATACTGTCTCTGAATCCTTTCCCTGAAAACACAAGCCAGAACGTGTTAGTATTCTTTTATAATGCAGTTATGGTTATGAAATATGAAAAATAATATTTTAAGATTTATTTAAAAACACATTGGTAAGGAAACATTTTTTCCTTAGCTTATCATTAATCTAGTTTCACATATGGGCTGGTCCCACTTATCCTGGAGGCAGTTAATCATTAAACATTTTTAATGGCAAAAAACCTTCCTTATAAAAAGATTTTTTTTCCTGTCATGAATTTCTCATTTTTCTTCGTAGATTATTTGAGCTAGAAAGTGCTGTAAATATTTTAAAGTAGCATTGGATTTTTCTTCCAAATTAAAATAATAGCTAACATTGCTTGTCCTTCTTTATAAGTGGCAGTGTTTACTAGGTGATGAATTGTCTCTTCAGAGATATTTAGGTACTCGATTCTATTCAAAACCACACTGATTACATTTCACATAACACTAGATTGACTACCTGATTAAAATGACATCAGTCCTACGATCTCAAAGCAAGACTAACTGCTAGTGGAATGCTAGTGGATATTAATAAATTAAGGAACATCTTGGTGAGCTTTCTCTTTGTGTATATGGAAAGACAATTAATTGATGAAGCACTGTTTTCTTGTACAAAAGACAACCCTTTTTTAAAATGAGGTAACTCAAGTTTTCCCGGACTCATAAATTTCTGTCTCTGTTAAGCTTTATTAACAAAAAATTATTCCATATAGGCAAGAAGAGAAATAGTGCATTTGCAATTATTTGTGGCACATGTCATTCAGTAGCATTCTTGATACAGATCTAAATATGGTGAGAATATTTTTGTATTTCACCTTTACTCTTTGTAATTAATCTAATTTTATTTGCTATAAAGTATAAATTGCAGCAGAATTTCTATTTATATTTGTGGGAAAAGTTTCGGCAGTGGTAGAAAGAAAACGGTGATTGATATCAACCAGTGCATTTCTTTGGGTTCCCACAGTAGCGTGATACTTTATTATATAGGAACCCTTAAGTATAAAGCATGCAGTAGGCACCAGAGTTAAACTGCAAACTAAAGTAAAAATATATAATTTTTCAGTTTTGTTTGTCATTTGGTCCAGTGTTTCATTTTATAATTTAACAAAGCAAGCAATGATAATTTGCATTTAAAACTACATATTTTTAAAAATTCATTGAGTTTATTGGTACAGTTTAGGTATATAATATGATGAATTGGAATTTGTACTTTTACATGGTATATCTTGGTTGTTATTTTTCCCCATTCCCCTGCCCTCCCTTCAACCCCTCCAACCCTCCCTATTTATAAGGACTTTGTTTCTTTTTTCCTATTTCTTTCCCTTCTAGGATGCACACTGAGGCCATACTCTTAAATAAATAGGAAACACATGTGTAAATACTGAATCTTTTCTCTGGTGAAAGAAACTGAAAGTGTAAATAAGGATAAAAATGTATAATAGATAATGTGAAATAGGAAGAAAAGGTCCAAAGGTGAAAGGGGAGGGGAAGGGGAAAGGGACATCTATAGACTTTTGATTGAATGGATCAATAGTGCAAATATTTTTCTAATTTGGTATTTAGTGTTCTTAAATAGTATTTTATATAATCTGTTAAAGGATAATTTTCAAGAGAATCTAACAGATTTTGGTTCTGTTTCAAAATATGCTGTGAATTCTGTCTGAAATCATGATTGCTTTTGGTATCCAACCTTGCATTCTGTGTAGCATCTGTTTGAATGGTATTGGCACTGTGACTGTAGAAGATTTAGGTCTAATAGAATTAAAGAACATGAATAATCCTATATTGAGATGATTTTCTGTATTTATCTGATAAATCTGTATGCATTGCCTCTCATTTCCTTATGGTCATTCTAAGTGACACTGTTCTTCTGTCCCTATCCTCACCCCTATGGCCTTTATCCTTTGCTGCTGTGTTTGTGAGTGGAATGACAATATATAAAGAATAACCTATTAATTTTGAATATCTAAAGACTAATAGTACAAAGGCAGAATCACACTTGTTCTATGTAGGCCCCAAAGGCATGAATAGAACCAAGGCCTAAATTACTGATAGGTATATTTCATACCAATAAACTCAATAACCAATAAGCCAACATGTTCTGATTTAGACTAACTGTCTTAAGAAGCAGCAGGTAGAATGTTGAAAAGGCACAGAAGTGTGATGGGGAAAAATGTGTGGGCTTTTGAACCAAGTATTTCTGTATTCAGATACTGGCTATACCTTTTAACAGCTGTGTGGTTCTCAGTGAGTCATCAAGAGTGACTGAACCTTAGATTTCTAAAGTGTTAGACCATGCTTCCCTGATATAAGCGTTAAGATATCATGTGACTAAAAGTCCTTCACAGAGTGCCTGGCACATAATAGTTATTCGGTGAATGGTAGTCTCTCTCTATGAGTGATCAAAGGTCATTCTTTAGAAATAATGTTGAAAAATTGCCCAAGATAGTGAACTAAATTAAATGACTTGTCCCATTTACCTTGCTGATGTAATCCTTTATTACTGATATGATCCTGGCTGATAAATATGAACATTATCTTCTTCTCTTACCATGTTATATTCTATATGTTAGTAATTGATGAGGACAAAGCAGGATTGGTGCTTCTGTTCTCCAGACTGCCATGGGCTTTTTAAGTGAAACTATAAGTCATCATATGGGAATTTATTATTATTGTTATTATTATTATTGGCTTTGTCAACCACTTTCTTTCTTCCTCCACCCCCCTAGCCTATATGATCTAAAGCTATAGCTCATGTAGAGTTTGAGGATATCTCTGAGATCTCTATTTTTGCAATTCCTCATAGTGTGCATATTCTTTAGCAAATAATGGTAATTGTTTTTGTTGATTAAATGGATACAGAAGTTGAGCTGTTTAGTAAATAGCTGATGTACTTTTCAGTATGTTGGAAGTGAATTGACCATTTCCTCAAAATCAGTCAACATTACGCTGTTAAAGTAATTTATATGTCTGCATTGTTGATATTTTTTTGGAAAAGTAGGGAATACAAGAGGATCAGGATACAATGAATATACTTTAGTCTGCCTTTTTGAAGTGCTTCTTCCTGAGAGATTCTTATATGCTAAATGATAGAGACAAGAATGGTGATGGCTTTTTCCTTCAGAATTTTGGAGATCAGGGTAAGTTAGATAAAATGACATCCTAAACTTTAGCTTCATTAAATGCTAACAGTACTGTCATTTATTATTCTTGTGTGTGAGTGTGTGTGTGTGTGTGTGTGTGTGTGTTTTGAGACAGGGTCTCACTATATAGTTCAGGCTGGCACTGACCTCACTATGGAGACTGGACTGTCCTCAAGCTCATAGTAATCCTCCTGCCTCAGGCTCCCAAATGGTGGGATTACAGCGTGTGTTCATTTGTTGTTCTTTGACTATGAGGAGTATTATTTAGGACATTACCCACTTATGACTATAACTTTGATATAGTAAGTATCTGAATTCACGTATTGTATTTACTAGACATTTTATTTTCTTTTGTTTTTTTATCACTTTGATTCTTTGAAGCTGGTATGTGAAGCATGAGCATTATTTTCAATTTGCTCACCTAAGAAGCTTCTTACCTCTAAGATGCCCACTATTTTTTTTTTCTTTTTTGAGACTGGGTCTCACTATGTAGTTGAGATTGACCTGGAACTCACTATGTAGTCCAGGCTGGTCTCGAACTCACAGTGATCCTCTTGCCTCAGCCTCCTGAACGCTGGGATTACAGGAGTGCGCCACCACGTCTGGCTGATGCCCACTATTTGTATGAGGCCAAGGCACTAGTTTTTCTTCATTATTGCTACTGAGGATAATTTTTTGTTGTTGGTCAGTTTGATTTATACATGGCTCCTTTATTTTTTAACCTGCCATATGTTAGGAGCAGGAGATAACTGGCACAGTCTTTCCTACTGAATGGTGGAATTGCCAGAGATTTGGAATACTTCTGGATTTAAAAGCAATCTGAATAAATAGTAAACTAAAACTATTTTTATTAACTTAGACCATCTATAATACAATTGTTCAAAAGAATTTTATTGTTTATGAAAATACTTCCTTAAAAAACATATAGCAGGATAATGAGAAAAGCCTCTGCTATTTAAAATATGACAACAAAAGGACTCATATATGGCACTTTCTCATTTTTCCCCTTCTGTTCTTAAGGTAAAAAACCTATAATAATTATTCCCAGATACCTTGTGATATTTCCATTCTTAGGGATCGTACTATATTTTTAAAATATCTTCCTGATACAATGAACCCCATTGACCTGTATCCTTATAGGATTAACTTTCATAATATAACATGATATATTTACATAAAGTTATTTCATCTGAAAGAACAGTTATTTTTATGTTTAATATAAACGCAGTCCAGAGATAACTAGCTGGATCATGACAGTAATTAATTTTATCGAACATTTACTATGTGCCTAATATTGTTCTAAGGGTCATATCTACTTGTCATGAAATCTGAATGAAGTAAGTAGTGTTTCTATTCTATTTTATCTAATCCTGAACTGAAGCACAGGGAATTAAACTTTCCCAAGATTATACCACTATTTAGGTAGCTCTAACCCAGATACTTTGATTCAACAATACATTATCTTAGTCATTATTTGACACTCTATGATGCTAGAAGTTTTCCTGATTTCCCACTGTTTAATTATTTTCCTTCATTGGCCATTCATTTTCATGGAAAAGTGAGAAAAGGAACAAGTAAAAACTTTTAAGTTTTATCTGCTTAATTATTATTCCTTTCGCCATACTATGTGCCTCTGTATGAATTGTCTTAGGTCAGTAAGAATTGTTATTACACCTTATGTTTCTAATCATAGTGATTGCTTCATGCTCTGAAGCACACAGCACTTGATATTATTTTCAAACATATTGATTTTCTGCATTTACAAATGCTCATTTAACTAACAACTGAAGTACAAACTAATAAAGAAATAATGTTTAGTTGGCACGTTGTCCCAATTCTGAGATTAGGCAAGGACGTGAGTGAATATTTTCCCTATAACTTTTTTTGTTTGTTTTCATTCCATTCTTTAGTGAGGTGAAGTGATAATAATTATTTCTAATCATTACCCTGAGAAAGAATCAAGAGCTTTTGTTTCCTAGAATATACTTATTGAAGCAGGAATGTGGAGATTTATGTTTTAGATGTATTTATACCAACATGGATTTAAAGAGAATCACTAATAATTAAACAAAGGTAGTGTAGCCATCAAAAATTTAAAGTGAGCCAGGTGTAGTGGTGCATGCTTGTAATCCCAGCAGTGGGGGTGTGGGTGCCGAGGCAGGAGGATCGCTGTGAGTTTGAGACCAGCCTGGGCTACATAGTGAGTTCCTGGTCAGTCTCAACTACATAGTGAGACCCTGTCTCAAAAAAAAAAAAAAAAACAAACAAAAACAACAGCAAAACAAAATTAAAAAATTTAAAGTGAATGTGAAATTCACTATCACTGCTATGGTTTGAATGTTTCCTCCTTTGTTCACCTGTTGCAAATTCAGTCCTCAATGCGATAGTTTTGAAAGGTAAGACATTAGTGATTTAGGATAACATTGTTGTAACAGGAGTAAGATTGTTGTTGCCAGAATAGGCTGTGATAGAGGTAAGTTTGGCCCTCTCTTGCTGCCACTTCTACATATTCTTTCTTGCCCTTCTGCCTTCCTCCATGGCTAACACAGAGTGAAGGCTCTTGCCAGATGTGTGCTACTCAATCCAGGACTTCTGGTCTTTCAGAAATGAATTTCTGTTCTTTGTGAACTATCCAGTTTGTGGTATTCTGTTATAGCTGCACAAACCAGAATAAGACAGCAACATGCCATAATTTATGGCAAACAGTCATTTAGTTCATCAGTATTGGTATTTGAAAGAGAGTAATTGTATATAAACCATAGATATTTCACTATAGGTGAATCACAGAACAGACTGATAAATCATGTTTTCTTTGCTATGGTAGTTAAATTTTTTTATTCAAATTTTCATTTAGTACTAAATGAATTTGAATAGTTATTACATCTTTGTAAAAGTCCTATTTCCTACTGTCAGCTGTCATATTTTAAAGTTTAAATGTTAATTTATTTTAATTAAATTTAATTGGTTGAAATAAATGTATATCAGCTTTCTCTTTCAATTCATTCTCATTTCAGCCAAATACCCTTGGAAGTCTTACAGTGTCCTAGGCAGTGAATGTTTCAAACTCCATTAAGAAATGGTTCTTGTGTTTCTGAGCTTTTTAATGTCATCAGTTAGTCAAATTCATCAAGTTTACTTAGTTTTCAGAAATAATTCTTTTTGAAATTTTAAGAGCTGCATTTCTCTTTTGAATTTAATCATGTCAACTTTACAGAAATCATATTGAATGTAATGCTTTTGGTAGGTTCTTATTTTCTTTGATATTTTAGCTGACTAGTCTTCATTTCTACCTAACTCCTTCCTAGTACAGCTGAAGGGGACTGGGGTACAAAGGAGCCCTCTCTGTTGAGGAAAAGACACAAAGGATTAAATTAACATATTAGCCTGGGTTGCTGATCTCAAAGAACAGGAGGTTTGAGGGACAGAGTGGGGGAAGAGGTTGGATGGAAGTCTACAAAAGCAGACTCCCCATATTTTTTTCTGCTGTACCAATCCATCCATTGTGACTCCCTTGAGATTTTTTTAAAATAATAGAAAAAAACAGTTCCGATATAAATTTTTGTAAAGGTCCTTTAGTGAATCGATCATTCTGGCAAATAGACTTTACTTTGCATCATGAGAGAATCTTTACTGTCAAAAGGTTTCAATGCAAATAGAAGACATTATGTATAACAAGTTTCAGGTAAACAAAAAATGTTTTAATTATTATGAATCTCAAGATAACTCATTTGGGAACGAGGGCATTTATTACCCTTATTTGACATCATTACTTACTACGGAAGTTTCAGAGAGACTGAGTGACTCACTCTAGGTCATTAGTAATGAAATTGGAGGAGTCAGGACTTTACTCAGGAGTTCACGCTATAAAACCTGTCAGTGTAATGCTGTTAAACATTCTGAGGACACATTCTGTATAAATAATTTCATTTTATTTTGAACTATACAGCTCAGGCTGGCCTTAAACTCATTATTTACTCCAGGCTGGCCTTGAACTTATGGCAATCCTCCTGCCTCAGCCTCATGAGTGCTGGGATCACAGGGGAGTGCCACCACTCCCAACTAAATAATTTTATTTTTGAAATGTTTGTGGGCTGTGGAAATGGGGCTCAGGGATGAACCAATACTAAAGTATGCCTCTTTAATCACATCTTTCTGTATACTTTTCTCATGCTTAGGAAATGTTTTATAAGGAATTGTTCCAAGAACTTTTAAACATAATAAAGATATAAATTACTAATTTAAAATTATTATAGCATTTTAATCTTCTATATATGATAATATTATGTAATATTAAGTTCAAGTCTTCTGATTTTTCAAGCTTACAGCCCTATTCTGAGTGTTGTTTCAAAGTTTTTAAACTTACAAGGACTGAAGAGTTTTCTTGCTTTAGACTCTTAGTTTTCCTTTTAAAATTAAAATTTTTTTATTAATACATGCTCACATAATGATTACATTCATTATGAGGAATAGCTGTATGTACATAACATCTCAATTCTTTCTTTCCCCTTTCCTCTATCCTTTCCCTACCCCTTTACCAGCATTGGATTCATTTATTTATCTTAAAAGTCCTTAAAAGTAAATTATCATACATATGGATTAAAAGCCAGACAAATATGCAAAAAAAATGTAAATACATTGGACAAATATACTAAATCAGGGTACACTTTTAGATATATTGTCCATTCTGGGTCACAGTAACTTTTTTTCTTTTTTCCTTCATTTGTCTTTTATGTATATTCAGTTTTTCATATAAGAGAAACCATGAGATACTTAGGCCTGTGTGTCTGATTTACTTCAGTTAACATTTTGATCTGAAAGTATATTCATTTTCCTGCAAATTACACGTTTATCCTTCTTTATGGTAGAGTAATACTCCACTGTGTATAAATACCACACTCTTTAAAATCTGTTCATCTGCTGATGAACACATAGGTTGCTTGCAAGATTTGGCTGTTATGACTTATGCTGCTACAAACATGGGTATGCATACATCACTGTGTTATAAGGACTTTAACACTTTCAGGAAGATACCTAGAAGGGGAAGAGCTGGGTCAAATGAAATTTCTATTTTTGGTTTTCTGAGGAATCTCCATACTGAATTCTGTAGTGTTGTACTAGTTTATACTCCTGCCAATAGTGACGAAGGGTCCTCCCACCCCACAGCCTTACTGGCATTTGTTATTAGTTGTTTTCATTATGGTAGCCATTCTTTTGGGGTGATATGGAGTCTTGTTGTTGTTTTAATGTGCGTTTCTCAAATGCAGCAATGTCAAACATTCATGTATTTATTGGCTGTTGGTACTTCATCTGAGAGATATCTCTTCATTCAGATGCACATTTTTTTGAACGATTTAAATTTTGGGGGGCCTCTAACTTTTTGAGTTCTTTATATATTCTAGCTATTTAGTCCTTTTCTGAGGAGTAGCTGTCAAAAAATTTTTTCCCATTCTGTAGGTTGTCTCTTCAGTCTGTTGATGATTTTCTTTCCTGTACAGAAACTTTTTAATTTGATGTGATCTCATTTGTTGATTCTTGGCATTCTCTTCCTCTCTCTCTCTCTCTCTCTCTCTCTCTCTCTCTCTCTCTTTCTCTCTCTCTCTCTCTTCCTT
>NW_022900951.1:73647918-73657163 GCF_012274545.1 Fukomys damarensis
GAACTTGTGATTGCACTTGTGAGGGATGATGCTGAATCACTGAGATAAATTCCCAGCCCTTTGATATTATTTCTTTTGCCCCAGGGTTTTGTCTAGGAAGCCTTTGCTTACACCCGTGTCTTCAAGAGTTTTGCCTATTTTGTCTTCCAAGAAATTGTATTTCTGTTTTAATACTTTAGATCTTGCATGGTGAGAGATATAGGTCTAGGTTGAATCTCTGGCATGTGGATAGTCAGTTTTCCAAGCACCATTTGTTAAAGAGGCTGTCTTTCCTCAAGTGAAGGGATTTGACCTCTTAGTCAAAGATAAGGTAGCTAAATGTGCCTGTAGTTGTTTCTGCATTGTCTGTTCTGTTCCATTGATTCCCAAGTCTGTTTTTTTTTTTTTTTTCCAATGCCATTCTGTTTTTATTTCTGTAGCTTTATAACTCAAAGTACAGGATTGTGATGCCCCCTACCTTACCCTTGTTGCCCAGAATTGGCTTTGCTATTTTAAATTTCTTCTGGTTCCATATGAATTTCAGAATTGCTTTCTTTAGTTCTGTGAGGAATGCTGTTGGTAGTTTGAGATTGTGTTAAATCTGTATAACAGTTTTTCCTGTATGGCCATTTTGACTATATTCATTCTGTTTATCCACATTTTCTGATATCCTCTTTGATCTTCTTTTTCAGGGTACTGTAGTGTACTGTAGTTGCATTGTAGAGGTCTTTTCCTTCATTGGTTAGGTTAATTCCCAAGTAATGTATTTTATTTATTGATATCATTGTGAAGGGTATTATTTCTGTAACTTTTCCCTTTGCGAGTTTATTATGGTATATAGAAATACTTTTGACTTTTGAGTGATGACTTTGCACACTGCTATGCTACTGAATTTGATTATTCTAGGATATGTTCCTAGTTATCTGTTTTGTTGACTGTCAAAGAAAAATTCTAGTTTTCATTTATATATTCAAATTAATTTATTTCAGAGATACTTATAGCCTCTACATAGATTAAATTCTGTGTCTTACTATTCTGTTTTAGGACTTCACTTTTCTGAAATAGCTGAAAAATTTCTTAAGCATATATTCTGAATATATTACTCAATCCATCTTAAAACATTTACTATTTATTATTTCTATTACTAGGTATGGCTTCTAAAATGGTTTGATTGTACTTCAAGACTATAGTAATATTATTGATTTAGTTTGTGAACGTTATTTTATGTTTTGTAGCATTAGAGGATAAGTCCCCAGCCACATGTGATTTTCTGCATATCCTAGATACGAATGTTTAGTGCTTACCTTTTTTTTTGTACCAGGGACTGAACTCAGGACCTTGGGCCTGCCAGGCAGGTGCAGCATCGCTGAGCTAAATACCCTTTCCTAGTGCTTACTTTTGACAACTTAATAAAGAAGACCAATATACTAGTGTTAGATTTATTTTCAAATTGAGAAATTGTCCTTTTAAAATTATTATAGGTAGCTTCAGTTGATGTCAGAATATACCAGCATGAATAAATTAGCGGTATCACATTATGTGATGTATGAAAATATTAGGTCCTGTAATAACAAAAATCTATTTATCTTTGTGTTCTTTTTATTTTACTGCACAGGTATATCTACTGATACTAGATATTTTTTTACATAACAATCAGATTCTAATAACACTGCACAAAAATGTCTAAATTATTAAAACTGGTTTAATTCATCTTTTAACTCATCAAAGGAAATGAAGTAAAATGTACAAAATAGCAGCAAGTAGGATAAAAATATTCAAATGTTTTTCCTTGTCTAGCTTAGTTGGTCTTATTGTGGGTACTATATGAACATAGTTTTGAACAAAATGCTTTTAATTGAAAAAACAAAAGACTAGAAGTCTTTAACAATGAAGTAGCAGTCTTAAAACATAATCTGTGATTTTTAGGTCCATCTCATATGCATATGAATTGAACATTGAGATACTGAGTTAATATTTTATAGTAGTTGTCTTTTTGTTAAATCAAAGCTTTCTATTTAACACTAAAATTGTGAATCTAATTTGTTGCATTTTGCATTTTAATTTTAATGTAATATTCCTGCTCACTTTGAACACACTTATTCTGTCTCTCTTGCTACTTTCTGAAATAGTTGTGGACATCATCTTTTGAAAGTGTTTTTACAAGGTGTGATTAAAAAAAAAATAAGACAGTGATTGCTGTTGATGTGTACCATCCAAAAGAAAGGCAGGCTTGTAAAAATATTACAGTGTGCATTTATCTACTGTATTCACTGGATTTTACAGTATGATACTTACACCTCTTCCCCAAAGTCAGATATACATAAAATGTAAATGTTTTGAATCAACTCAAGATCGATCATGTAGCTAAGGACACTCTTGAAAGTAGACATCCGTCTGTAATTGCTTCAGAAAGTGGCAAGAATGACGTGATAAGTATATTCAATGTGAGGGGGGGTATTGGAGAGGGTGGTAATCTTAGTGTGTCTTTTACTGATTGTGTATTTCCATCACACCTCATATATGCTTGGGTCCTTTGTGTAAAAATATGTTTTATTTGAATGTCTTCATTTGCTCCAGTTTTCTCAAGGATAAATAAGTTGTATGGCTCCTAAATAAGTTAGCAGATTTAAAAATAGATTTTGAATTTTTTCTTCATTCTTTTTCTAGTGTTCTCTTCTTGTGGAGACACTGTCTTTAAAATTTGTTTTGTTGTTCTAGTACCGTAGATCTTAATAAGTTTGATTTGTATACATCAGAAAAATTGAATATTTCATCTGATTTATATACTTCAGAAAAATTGAATATTTTATCATACTAATACTAAAAGTGAAAGAAAAAAGTTTTTCCACTCTAGAGAAGCAAAACAAAACAATCTTTCTGATAAGGAAAAGCTGTATATACATTTACTTGCTCTTTTATCAAGCAATTATTGAGTATCTCTGGTGTTTGGTGTAGGAGGAATCTTCTTCAGAAACAAAGCTAGGGTGTTTATACTTGAGTTTCCAATATTACCAATGAAATGATAGGTATGTACATTGACAGACAGTTATTTCAGGGCTGTTTTAGCTTTGGTTAAGGAGAAATTGAAAATATTTGCCTGAATATGTCATTTGTGGTGTATTCAGCATGAATATAATGTGAATTGTCTTAAAGTGTATATCCTACAGAAAAAGAATTTGTTGAAGCTTATGTAAGTTTCTTCACCTCATTTGTAGGAATATATTATTTTCATTTTTACAGGAAAGAATGAAGAAACACTTCCAAGTAATAATCAGCTACCTATTTATAAAAATGTCCAGAAATTACAAATTATTTCTTTAGCAAAAAGTTAGAGTAGGTCTATCATAATAGTAAAAGCTCCAAAATGGAATTGTGTGTGTGTGTGTGTGTGTGTGTGTGTGTGTGTGTGTGTGTGTTTATAAAGGACTACTGGTATTTTCTGGTTATGTTATGTTTTGTTCTGTTTTTTTTTTCAAAATAGAATTTCTATAAACATCTATTTTCAAAGAAACTCTTAAATCCATTTAAAGGTAGATTTTTAAAATATTTTCTGCCATATATATATATATATATAAATGTGTGTAGAGCAGTCCAGTATCTTTAAAGGTTACCAAAGTAATTCATCTTGAGTATATTTGCTACATTTAAAAAATGATGCTGCTTTTATTATGCATTAAAAATTTTCCCCAATTGGGAAAACAGATTTTTTTTTAAGGCTAGCACACGGTACAGAAAAGAATACTGAATCAAGAATAACCAAAACACACCTGGATTCTATTGACTGCATCCTGGGAAATACAGCAGCATGAGTGACAGCAGCATGCTCAAATTGTATGAACCTTGTTTTCTTCTGTTATTATCGGGCTTATGTATCATGTATGCTTGTTAGAATTAAACAATATATATGAAAGTTTATAAATCACAGCTTACTATATAATGTAAAATATACCTATTTTATGGTAGTTAAGCTTTATTTTTTATCTAGTGGGAGGAATCAATTATGTGCATATTATAAAAACTTGATCTAAATTTCTTCACTTAAGATAACCTTATGTCAAATTAGGCTTATGTATCATGTATGCTTGTTAGAATTAAACAATATATATGAAAGTTTATAAATCACAGCTTACTATATAATGTAAAATATACCTATTTTATGGTAGTTAAGCTTTATTTTTTATCTAGTGGGAGGAATCAATTATGTGCATATTATAAAAACTTGATCTAAATTTCTTCACTTAAGATAACCTTATGTCAAATTACATGTTTGAAGCATATATATATATATAAGATGACAAAGCTCATTTGATAGGTTTAGTTTTGTATTTCAGGGTATTGGAGAAAGTGATTCAAGGTAATCAGAAGTTAGTTATGTTATATGTTGTGCTGTTTCAGTCTCGAAACCTATAGTAGTCACTGATATTATGGCCAGAGGTGAAAAAGGAGTAAGTTGACAACTGTAAGTCAATGTAAAACTTGGTTGAATCCCCTATGTGAGGGTGGTCCCAGATGAAATCAAGATTCAAACAGATGTTGTGAAATGCCTTTTATTTTGGTCTGTTGATATTATCCATGCTCATGACTATGCAGTTCTATAATTTTCTAGGCAGTTGGTTAGCAAAATTGTGGTTTCAGGTAATCAGTCTGGTTTGGAACAAAAATTCCTGTCAAGATTTGTGTTTCACCATCCATACCAGGTGCCCGATTACCATCCATGCCAGATTCAGTACCTAGCAGAAATGTATGGACTGAAACCCAGTAGCTAGGTTTTAGTACAGGTTCATGTTACAGAAGGTAGCATTATGTATAAGTATATTGGCTCCAAGACTTAGGACAGCAAGTTAAACCTACACACCACTTGTAGGCAGTAATTTACATCCTAAATATTTTGACTACACTGTTGACAACTAAGTGTGCAGATTAAAGGTGAATATATCTGGAAATAGCCATTTTTGGAAGTCGGTTGGAGCACATTAGCAACCTAAAACATGCAGCTAAAATGTGACAGATATACCTGCTTCTCTTTGCTTCTTTTGACTGATGGAAAGATTAGTTGACACAACCAAGGAAAACTTGAGATACCTGCAAAGATGATGAAACTGGATTAGAAATGTAGGATCACATATGTTTTTCATTTCATCTTCCAAATGAAAGTTGGAACACTGAAAGATTTACAAGGGTAAAGTAAGTTAATGGCTAGTTGTGTATCTAAATTTAAACATTAAAAAATTAGTATTTAGGAAAGAGGTGTGCTATCAATACACTTTGTTTGTAACAATAACAGCCAATTATAGAGCACAATGTAGATCAATCACATTCATAATAATAAGGTATAAATTGATGTGATTAAATAATAGATGTAAATAATATATATAAAGAAATTTACAACACTGAGGAAGCTATAGAAAACTAGAATACATATAAAGACAGTACAATTTTAGATATAATAAAGGCCATAAATAAAATTCTTTAAAAATACTCATTTCATGTAATTACAAAATAAAAACAAGAATTTTAATAAATAGCAATTTATTATGCATATGGAAAATAAAACTAGAAAGAATATAAAGTATCATTTTGACAACTCACAGTCTTTTTTTTTCTTTTGTATTGGTAGTTGAATCCAGGGCCTTCATAATGAGCTACATGCACAGCCCCTTTTAAAATTTTGAGACAGGATCTTGCCAAGACTAAATTTTCCAGGTTAGTTTCAAACTTGTGATCTTCCTGCTCAGCCTCCCAAAGTGCTAGGTTTACAGACATGTGCCACCATGCCTGATTACCAGGGACAACATTTTGATAGTCTAAGACAAATCTTATAATAAAGCATAAAAATATAAAAGATATTATAATAGGACATACAAATATATGTGGGTGCAAAAAATTGGAGTAGGAAATAATTGTTATTATATAGTAATAGCATACAATATGTTTTTTTAAGGATTTAATAGGGAGAAGATGAGCATTGGAATGAGTCATTAAATAATCTGCCTATAAATTGGGGGAATATAGATCTATCATTTATATTGTATGCCAAAATAGTGATAAATTGAAGCTTAATTTTTTTTTTTGGTACTGGGGATTGAACTCAGGTCCTTGCACTTGCAAGGCAGGTGGGAGAACCACTGAGCTAAATCCCTGGCCCCCAAAATAAATATTGAAGTGTAGACTTTGTAAAGTTCAAAGTAACTGAAGAGTAAATGATTTACTACTTTGAATAAATAAAAGCTAAGAGGAACAGAAAAATACACATAATATGACACTGAGAGAAAATTTACAAATTTCTATAAAAAAGATTAATAGTATTTGTATCTAAACACTACATAGAGCATTATGGAAACATTTTGGTTTATGCATTAAATGTGCCAAAAGAGATAATATACATAAATGAACATAAAATCAGGAAATTGGGGGAAAATAAAATGCAACAATTGAGAAATAAAAATTTTGGAAATTAGGCATCACTTTCCATCTATTCAGTTGAAAATAATAAAAGTGATATTGTAAAAACTGTACATTATTGTGTGGTGCTGTTTTGGTTGAAAACTAATTTGACAGGATATAAAAAATGTTTATACCTGCTGACTGTTGTGATATAGTACTCTGGGGAATTTACCATAGGAGATTATCCTAAAGAAAGAAAAAGTGTTCGTTTCACACTTGATTATACTAATGGAACATTGGGATGGACAGAAACTTAATTTGAATGCTTATTTTATGAGCTGTACACTCAGTAGAATATCAAGGCAGCCACTAAAATGATTTATTTAGACTACATATAAAACAAAGAAAATGTTTTCCTAATAAACAATGTTTTCAAGGAATTCTATTTGTGGTAGGATCAACTATTTAAAAAATAAGCATATAATCAAACATTGAATGACAATGTGAAAACTATGTCTTGCCATGGTGGGATTTTTAATATTTTTATATCCTTCTCAAAGTTTATGTTAAGGTGTTATAGAGGAAATAAGAATGGGAGAGATTTCTAAGAATAATGTTGAAACTGCCAAATTATGCTACTGATTAATAATAACTTTTATTATCATGTTCAGTGGACTAGAAGCCTCTTTTAAGTATTTTAAATGTAGTCTCTCACTATGAAATGTCTGAAGGCTGAAAAATAAGAATGCTTAAAGAGTATATACTTGTCTCTGTATAATTGAAGAACCTTGATTGGAAAGCACAAGTAAAATAGTACACATTCATTTCCATTTAGTAGTAAAAAAATCTGGTATCAACAATGTGAGAACTGTAAGTAAATAAATCTTGTCTTTATACTAAGAAAACAAAACCAGATGATGCATGTATCTTGTTCTGGATTTTTAATTTTTGGAAATTGCTTCCCATCAACATACAGCCAGATGTCTAAGCTAGAAAGTTGCCCTTCATTATCATTTATTATTTTGTTATTTTCCTATTTTGTCTTTTTAAATATTAGTACATGTTTATAGTATAAAATATTTACATTCACCATCGAAAGTAGGTACATGTACTCAACACATCTTAATGCTTTTTAATCCACTTCCCTTTCCCTCCCTACTTGCTCCCTCTGTTTCTAGATCCTTTGGCCACATTTTCATTTCAACTTCTTAATTTGGTTAATGTTTGTGACACATAATGATTACATTCTTTGTGGGTGGTTGGTACATATCCCAGTTCTTTCCACATCCCCTCTCCCTACCTTCCAATTTATATTTAATTTCAAAGTTTAATTGACTCATAATAATTGTCTGTAAATTATGGGGTACAGTGTGATATTTTGATGGATGTGTATAATGTGTAATAATTAAATCAGGGAAATTAGTACAACCATCACATTAAATATTTGTAATTTCTTTGGTGAAATATTCCAAAATTGTGTTTTATAGCTATTTGGAGATTATGATTATTAACTATAATTTTGAGTCACTCAGCTGTACAGCAGGAACACCCAAATTTATTCTTATTGAATTAAGTTTGTACCCCTTAAAGATGCCCTTTGTTTTTAATTCCTCAGACTTCCTAATTTTGTAATTACAACTCATTAACCACACCGTATTGTTTCTAACCACTAAAATATCTTGGAAACTAATCCATTCATTCCCAATTTTTCCTATGACTTTTCAGGTTTAGGTTCCTATCCCCTTCATCTAGATTATATTAGCAGCCTTCTAACCCTTTCCTTCCAGTCTCTTTTCCCTCTCTTACACTTTCTACATAAATCTGTACATGCCACTCCCCAGTTAAAACACCCTTAAAGATTTCACTTTGCTGGATAAAGTCCAAACACTAGCTGGGCTTTGAGGAATCTTCATACCTTGGAATATATTTATTTTAGCAGCATCTGCTGCCCAGGAAATAAATTCATTTTTTTTCCTTCTCCATCACAGACAGACAGACAGACAGACACACACACACACACACACACACACACACACACACACACACACAGAGTCATGCTAAGCATCTTCCATTTGTATAACTCTATTTCATTCCTTTCTGTTTCTTATCACAAACAGACACAGACAGACACACACACACACACACACACACACACACACACACACACACACAGAGTCATGCTAAGCATCTTCCATTTGTATAACTCTATTTCATTCCTTTCTGTTTCTTAGCCTTTACAGGTTATATGTCCTGAACCTGGAACAGTATTCCTCCCCTGCCTCCCCAAGCTTTTACTTAAGTTCCCAGTTCCTGCTTGGCCTTCAGGTTCCATATGAGACATTACTTCTTCTAAGCAGGCTTGTTAAACATCTGGGTTGCATCCTCCTATATGTTTCCATATTACCATATGCTTTTTATTCCTACTTATTTTAGTAAAAAAATAAGGATCACCTGAGAAGGGACCATTATGTACTTAGTTTCCTAGTCTATCACAGTCACAGAAGTGTTTAGCATGTGGTAGATCCTTCATCTGTTTTTCTTGAATAAATCTTTAAAGCATACTGCTTTCATATTCATTTATACTAGTTAGTGAACATGCAAATAGTACCTTGACTTACAATTAGTCAAAGTTCTCTTCTCATTATTAAATTGTTGATTTGTTTTACTAGGTCTCTTTTGGTGTAGATCTTGCAAAGAATCCAAGTTTGCTTTGCAAACTTTTGACAAGATCTAAGGATCATTGTAATGATTCACTGTGCAATAATTAAGACAATATTATGACTTGAGAAGATAAATTTATCTGAAGAAAATATACACACTCAATAAAAAAAAAAATAAAAAAAAAAAAAAAAAAAAAAAAAAAAAAAAAAAAATAAAAAAAA
>NW_022900951.1:73657228-73713342 GCF_012274545.1 Fukomys damarensis
AAAAAAAAAATAAAAAAAAAAATAAAAAAAAAAGAAATGAAAAAAAGAAAATATACACTGAGAAACCCTGTATGGAAATAAATTTTCTTCCTGTTTTCTGCTTGAGTATAACTTCCAAGTTCTGTGTAATACATTCTTCCTACAGTTTTTGCTGCCTTCATCAATATATTTTTCTTACAAATATCTTCCATATAATGATGTGTTCTCAGGACTATTTTAACCTACAAAAAGTGATATATGCTTAAATAAACATTATTTAAGTTTGAAAAGGTTCTAATCTTTTTTTGCTTGAAGCAGGAGAGTATGTTCCTGCTTAGTTAAGTGAGAAGCTTTCTTTTGTGTCCTCAGTTTTTTTTCCTTTCTACATGTTTACTACTTTGTTTTTTTTCCTTTTTATTAGTATATGTTTGCAAAACATAATGATTACATTTATCAAGGAGTTTGTAAATGTACACAAAACATCTTAATTCTTTTTATTTTATTTTCCATTAAGTTAATTGGAACATTTTAGAAATAAAATACAGTAACATTTAACAGAATCTTGTATCTTTACGTGATGTATCTGGGCTGTTATTTTTTCCCCATTCCCCTGCCCTCTTTTCACCCCCTCCACCTTTCTCTATTTACAAAGACTTTGTTTCCATGTTTTTCCATTTCTCATATTTTTTCTTTTCCCTTATTTCCTTTCCCCTACCCCTCCCACTTCCCCTACTCCTTTAGCCATTTTTTTCTTATTTCACAATATCAATTGTACATTTTGATCCTTACTTATACTTTTAGTTTTTCACATCAGAGAAACTATTCAGTATTTATACATGTGTGTCCTGTTTATTTCACTTATGAGTATGGCCTCAAGCTGGGCGTGGTGGTGCATGCCTGTAATCCCAGTACTTGGGAGGCTGAGGCAGGAGGATTGCTGGAGACCAGCCTGGGCTACATAGTCCAGGTCAGTCTTAACTACATACTGAGACCCTGTCTCAAAAAACAAAACAAAACAAAACAAACAAACAAACAAACAAGAGTATGGCCTCCATGTGCATCCACTTAGCTATAAATATCTCTAGTTTCTTGTTATTTATGGCTGAGTAGTACTTGATTTTACATTTAAAAAAAAAATCTCCTTTATCCAGTCTCCAGTTGATGGGCAATTGGGCTGCTTCCAAACTGCCGCTATAAACATGGGTGAGCGTATATTGCAGTGGTATGATTCTTTTAATTCTTTCGGGTAGATACCCAGTAGGGAATACCTGGGTCAAATGGAACCTCTAATCCTAATTGTTTGAGGTATGTCCATATTGATTTCCACAGTGGTTGAACCAGTCTGCACTCCCACCAAAAATGGAGAAAGGTTCCTTTCTCTTCACAACCCTGCCAACATTTGTTACTGGTTTATTGCTTGCTAGCAGCCATTCTTTCTGGGGTGAGATAGAATCTCAGCATTGTTTGCATCTACATCTCTTGAATGACCAGTGATGTGGAACATTTTTTCATATGTTTATTTGCTGCTTTTTCTTCTTTGTCTGAGAAATGTCTGTTCATTTCAGATCCCCAGTTTTTAATTGGGACTTTATATTTGGGGAGGGTCTGAATTTTAGTTCTTTATGTTTTAGATAGTAGATCTTTGTCTGAGGAACAGCTGGTAAAAACTTTTTCTCACATTGTAACTTGTCTCTTAGATCTGTTTGTGATTTCTCTTGCAGTGCAGAAGCTTTTTAATAAGATGAGATCCCAATTGTTGATTCTTTGTGCTAGTTCCCATGCTACTGAGGATTTGTTCATAAAGTCTTTTCCTTTGCCAATGTCTTTGAGAGTTCTACGTAACTTATCTTCAGGCATGTTTAGTGTTTCTGTTTAATATTTAGATCTTTAATCCCTTTGGCTTTTAGTTTAGTGCATGGTGAAAAATAAGGGTCTAGTTTTAATTTTTGGTAAGTTGAAATCCAGTTTTTCCAACACCATTTATTAAAGAGTCTATCTTTCCTCCAGTGATGGTGTTTGACTCCTTTGTCAATGATGAGGTGGCTGAATGTGTCTGGAGTTGTTTCAGCAAATTTTAATCTATTCCACTGATCCTCAGATCTGCTTCTTTGCCAGTACCATGCTGTTTTTATCACAGTGGCTTTGTAGTATAGTTACAAGTTGGGAATTGTGATACCCCCTTGTCAGGTCTCTGTTGCCTAGAATGGCTTTTGCTGTTCTAGGACTCTTCTAGTTCCAAATGAATTTTTGTATTGCTTTCTGAAGTTCAATGAAATATACTGTTGGGATTTCGATCAAAATTGCATTGAATTTGTATAGCAGCTTTGGAAATATGGCCATGTTCACTATATTGGTTCTTCCTACCCTGGATCAAGGGATGTCTTTGTATTTTCTTATATCTTCAATCTCTTTTTTTCAGAGTGTTGTAGTTCTCAATGCACAGGTCTTTTGTTTCCTTTGTTAGATTGATTCCTAGATATTTCATTTTTTTGGATGCTATTGTGAAAGGGATTGTTTCCCTCATTTCTCAGTGATTCTGTAATTTGTGTAACAGAAGGCTATTGATTTTTTGAGTGTTGACTTTGTATTCAGCTACTCTACTGAATCTGTCAATTAAGTCTAGAAGTCTTTTGGCAGAGGTTTTTGGGTCCTTTATTTAGAATATCAGTCCTTTGGAAAAAATATATTTTCAAACCTTTTCATCTCCTTTTAAATTCATTAATTACATAATGCCTTTGTTAGTTTCTTATGTAATAAATAGATTACAGCAGGGCATGGTGGTAAATGCCTGTAATCCTAGCACTTGGGAGTCTGAGTCAGGAGGATCACTGTGAGTTCGAGGCCAGCCTGGGTACTTAGTTCAGTATCAGCCTGAACTACATTATACAACCCTGTAAAAACAAAAAAAAAGCTTATAAGATTTCTTTAAATGTAGCAAAAATTAATATTTGATTTATGATTAGTTTCTACTCTGTAACTTATGATTTACATATAGTCTTTTCAATTTGTTGTGTATTATATTCTAATTCAAGATGGAAAATACATTCTTTAAAAAAAATACCATGAGTTAACATGGTAGATATGAAAATAGTATTTAAGTATTTTCAAATTTGAGATATTTCAGTTGATGAAACAGTAACATTAAAAATAATTCATCCTCATTAACTGAATCAATGCTTTTTATAAATTTTAAAAGGTAAATCTTTACATTACTTTAGAAAAAGTATTATTTTAAAAACAGTAAAAATATTATGATAATTGATGGAAATTTTCATTAAGTATTCTCTTGGTAATGAAAATGTTATTCTCATCCTCTTAAATACAATTTTGAGCTGTGTATTAGTCATTTTTATCTACCCAGTACGTAACCCATAACTGCTGCTTAGTGAATGTTTCCTGAATTAATACACTTGCTGAGATAAAAAATAAAAGCAATGCATGAAGGCCTTTTGCTTCCATGAAAACTAATGTACCATAGGAGCTAAGAGATTCTTTGAAATAGGTAATGTCATTGGCAAAATAATACCTTTTATATGCAAGGCACGTTGATAAAGACTCAAAGCATTTACCATTATTCCATATTTACATTTCTAGTGTAGTGGCTGTACTGTGCATGAGTATTTCCCAGTCATTCTCTTTTGACCATCGAAAGCTTATGCTTTCTGTAAAGCCATTTCAAGTAATTATTTTCTGGGACAAGCGTATTATTTTTTCCCTTTAGTTTGTATTCATTTTTGCTTTTAGGAACTTAGCTTGATAGTAAGCTTATGTCAATTTTTAATATTCTAGAGAGAAAATCCTTTCTATAAATAATTCGGAATGTATTTCAAATTAGTTTAATTTTTATCATATTTAGTGATAATGGTACATGGCAGTTTGTTTTGAATGTCACAAATTATTTTTGAGATAGGCATCTTACTGTATATATGATATTGCTCATAAAAATGCTTTCCCCATGAAGAATTTTATGCATCAATAAATGAAAAACATGTTGCCTCTCTTGCCACTCTGATTATCTAAAATTCTAATAATATAAAGTGTGTCAAACATAATATCATAAACCATTGTGTACATCATTAAAAATTCACTGTCTTTGCACTTGATCTTAGCCAAAAGTCTGAGAAGTGATAACAAAAAAAACAACTCACTTTCTTTGAATAAATCTATGGAATGAGTAGAACTTACAGTGACTGTGGGATGAACTAACGACTTATTGAGAATAATGATGATGCAGTAAGAAATCTATAGGGAAGACCATCTGATCGCCTCTCGTGTCTATGCAAGGACAAAGAATAAAGGTAGAACATTTACAAATCATGAGACTCAGAATCCCAGTAGTATTCTCCTGCAGTTAAGCTTGCATGCTCACAAATGTGTGTGTTTCTGTCCTGTTTTTTGTCCTGATCTTATAGATCTCAGGCAGTATCTTTAGTCTTCATCTTGTTTTACAGCTGTGGAGAGTGAAAGCTGCAGGCAGCCTTAGAGATAGTGTTCTAGCACAGCACCCTCATTTTCCTAAGAGGAGTAAACACATTCATCCAGAGGACTTCTGCGTGCCGAGGGGGGAAAGGCAAATGGTAATAGAGTGAGGTTTGAAATCTTAAGTGTCACACTTTCCTCTCCAATGAGTTTCTTTTTTGCAGCACAGTGCTTCCTTGGTATTACTGGTGGTGTGTTTGAATTGGCAACCTAATCTAGTAAAATAATTTAAACTACATTCAACTCATCTAAAACAACAAATGTGGGTCTTTGGTCAGGGACCAGGCTGATCAAATGGACCGATTTATAGTGTTTAAGAAGGAGAGAAATCTAGAGATTTGTTTCTGCAGCTGATAAAAGGTCTAGATCTTTAATAAAATTAAGAAATTCTTAAGTAAAGAAATTTATTCATATTGCAAGTTAAGAGTGTATTTGGTATGTGATGTAGTGTTTCAGGGAAACTTGCAACAAATTCTTTTTTTTTCTTTTATTGAGTTTATTGGTACATTTTAGGTATACAGTACAATTGCATTCATTATTGGGATCTTGTACCTTTGGAGGCCACAAATTCTTTGTACTAAGATTCTCATGAAAAATTAGCTGTAACTCATCTGCTTCCCAAAATTGAAGTTTATCTGTTTTTGTGTGCTAATGTGTATTTAGGGCTGGGGATTTAGCTCAGTGGTTCTGCCACCTGCCTCACAACCACAAGGTCCAAGTTCGATCCCCAGTACCAAAAATAAAAAATAAAAATAAACAATGTGGATTTAAATAACTGAGCTAAAACCACAGGATTTGTATCTATTCCTCCAGGAACCTAAGAAATATTGAGAGGATTGCCTATGTTGTAGGCTCTGTGCAGTGGACTGAGGATACAGGGTGTGAGAAGACAGACAAAACTTGTACATCTGGAACTTGTATTTTAGTGGAAGTCTAAATAATCAGCAGACGAAGGAATAAAACACCATACAGTATTAAGATCCCCCTAATGACTAAAATACAGTGATATTTTTGAAAGCAGTATACAGGATGATCAGAGAAACCTGTGTGAGAGTTTGGTATTCAAATAATGGAAAAGAGAGAGCCACGGGTGGATTCAGAGAGGAGATTTCCAAGCAAGAAAAACACATGCAAAGGCCCTAATATGGTAATCGGGTGGGTGTGTTTCAGTGCCAAATAATACACTACTGGGTATGAAGGTTAGTGAACAGAGGTAGTGGATGGAATCAGATTAAGTTGTAAAAGGAGTCTGTCAAATTTACAAGGGACTTTGTAGACCCCTAGAAGGAGTTCAAATGAACCAAAGTTTGAATCTCTTTTAGCAACTGTGTGATCTCAGAGAAATGACTAAGGTTCTGTAGGGTTCAATTTTTTCATTTATAAAATGTGAATAATTATTGCTTAGTAAGGCTATTTCTAAGTATTAGGATAATAGTCGGTAATGGTGGTGCATGCCTGTAATACCAGCCCTTGGGAGGCTGAGGCAGGAGGATTGCAATGAGTTAGAGGCCAGCCTGGGCTACATGATGAGTGAAAGGACAGCCAGAACTACACAATGAGACCCCTTCTCCAACAAAGTAGGATTAGGATAAAAAATGCATAGTGACTCGCACCTAATACACTCAGGAAGTGAATGTTGTTGATAATAGGCAATAAGCACTGCATATCAGGCATAGTGCTATATACTTCACATTTATCTTGTTTAAATCATCCTCAAAAGAACTCTATGTATAATGTAGAATATGGTATTTTGAATCATATTCATTGTGGAATGGTTAAATATAGCTTATTAAGAAATGCATTGCTTCATATGGTTCTTTTTGTTTCGTAGTAGGAACTCTTAGCACTTTAAAATATAGTGTCATTAACCATGGTCACTAGTGCAGTAGATCTTTTGAATTTATTCCTCTTATCTATCTGTGTGGTATGTATTGATTGACTAATATCTCCTCAATGCCTCCTTGTCTGTAAGCACCCTGGCCTCTGGTAACTAGGATTTTCTTTACCTTTATGGGATCTGCTGTTTTAGGGTTTACATATGAGTGAACTCATGTAGTATTTCTCTTTCTGTGCCTCACTGACTTCACTTAGCACACTGTCCTCCGGGTTGACCTGTGTTGTTGGAAATGGCAAGATTTCCTTCTTTTTATAGCTGAATAGTATTCTGCTGCTTTTATATTCCTCATTTTCCTTATCCATTAATCCATTGATGAATACTAGTTTGGTTTTTTTATCTTGACAATTCTGAATAGTGCTGTAATAAACAGAGAAATACAGATATCTCTAAGATACTGATTTCTTTTGGATATATACCCAGCAGTAGTATTGCTGGATGATAAAATGGAAGTTTTAAGTTTAATTTTTTAATAATCCCCTATACCATTTTTCATAATGGGTAAACAGTTGTTATACCCACCAGTAGTGTGCAAGGGTTTCCTCTTTATATCTTTGCCAACATTTGCTATCTTTTGTCATTTTTATAAGAGCCATTCTAACAAGAGTGAAGTCCCCTCTCATTATGGTTTTCATTTCCTTTCCCCGGTGAAAAGTGATATTGGGCATTTAAAAATATATTTGTTAGCATTTTTAATAGCTTTTCTGAGAAATACGTACTCAGGTTTTTGCCTATTATAAAATTTGTTATTTTCCATTGTATCGAGTTGAGTTTTTTTGAGTTGGTATTAAATTGTTCAGGCCTTCTGTAAAAGGTCCTAGAGTTCTGTTGCTCACCTGTCTCACTGATAAAACTATAGATCCTGTGGAACTTTCTACATGTGACACTGTACTAGCTTGGATAGAGGTAGCACAAAGAGAACTGTTTCTTTTACATTTGGATACTGTTTTTTCTGTATTCTGCATTGCCAGGAGTGACTCAGGCTCACTTCTTGCCAGGAGCGTCTCAAGCTCACTTCTAAGTGCTAAGATATTCACTATGGACTTGTTGGCTGTGGGTTGTTGTTTGTTGAATTTCTGTGGGGAAGAGTGAAGCCAGAGAACAGTTCTGCTATCTTGTTGATATCAATTGATCAGATTAATCTCTAATTTAACAGTATCACCCTTCCTTAGTCTGTGAGAAAAGGGAAGCTAAAGAATAACTCTGACCTAGCGTTTTGTACATGGCCTTCTTCCCCATGATAATCTTTAAAAAATAACATATTGCATATGTTTATATTAGAATAATGTAGATGTTTTACCCAGAAGAAACAATAAAGGCTTTTCCTTTTTTTCTGAAGTGAAATATAATATTTATTGGTACATTTTGTATAACCACTTTATTACCATTAATATGGAGGCTGTGTGTTCAGTGGTTAAGCACACAGACCATAGAGTCAGACATATCTGAGATCAAATTTCAGGCTCTACTATGTACTAGTAATGTGACGCTGCTCAGATTTTGCAAGCCTTGGTTCACGCAGTTGAAAAAATGCAGATAACACTAACACTTACTTTAGAGAGGCTGCTTAACCCTTGGAAGCATCTTAGTTCCTACATCTTCCCATTCACTTACCTACATGAAATAATTCTACAGTAGCTGTCTAATCCAGTTTGTTCTTTCAACTGCAGTAGTAATGGTTAGCATATTATCACATTCTTTTTTTTAATTGAGTTTATTGGTACATTTTAGGTATACAGTACAGTTGCATTCATTGTTGGGATCTTGTACCTTTACAAGACAGTTCTTGGTCCTCATTTTTTCCCCTTGTTCCTGCCCTCCCTTCACCCCCTCTTGTCCTCCCCATTTACAAACATTTTATTTCCATTTTTTCATTTTCTCATTTTTTTTTCTTTTCCCATTTGACCTTTCCCCTACCCTTCCCACTTTCCCTACACCTTTAGCCCTTTTGTGCCTATTTCACATTATCAGTTATCTCATTAGTATCTTATGTGCTATTATACTTTTTCACACCAGAGAAACCATTTGGTATTTACACATGTGTGACTTATTTATTTCACTTAGGAGTATATCCTCAATATGTATCCATTTTCCTATGAATGACTCTAATTTCTCATTCTTTATGGCTGAGTAGTATTCCATTTTATAGAAAAAAGACATCTTCTTTATCCAGTTTCCAACTGATGGGCAAATGGGCTGTTTCCTAGTTTTAGCTATTACAAACTGTGCCGCTATAAACATAGGTGCCCATATATCACTGTGATATGATTCTTTTAATTCTTTTGGAAAGATACCCAGCAGAGGGATAGCTGGGTCAAATGGAACCTCTAGTCCCAGCTCTTTGAGTTATCTCCATATTGATTTCCATAGTGGTTGCACCAGTCTGCATTATTGGTTGATTTCTTGATAGCAGCCATTCTTTGTGGGGTGAGGTGGAATCTCAGTGTTGTTTTCATGTGCATCTCTCGAATGACCAGTGATGTGGAACATTTTTTCATGTATTTACTTGATGCTTTTACTTCTTTGTCTGAGAAACGTCTGTTCATTTCAGATGCCCATTTTTGAATCAGGTCCTTATCCTGGGGTGGGGGGCTGGCTGTTTTGAGTTCTTTATTTATTCTAGATAATAGTCCTTTGTCTGAGGAGCAGCTGGTAAAAATTTTTTCCCACATTTATAGGTGGTCTCTTAGTTTTGCTGATGGTTTCTTTTGCAGTGTAGAAGCTTTTTAAGATGAGATCCCAGTTGTTGATTCTTTCTGCTAGTTCGCATGCTACTGAGGATTTGTTCATAAAGTCTTTTCCTATGCCAGCGTCTTCAAGAGTTCTGCCTAACTTATCTTTCAGCAAGTTTAGTGTTTCTGTTTTAATATTTAGATCTTTAATCCACTTGGATTTTAATTTAGTGCATGCTGAAAGATAGGGGTCTACTTTTAATCTCTGGCAGGTTGAGATCCAGTTTTTCCAACACCATTTATTAAAGAGGCTGTCTTTCCTCTAGTGGGGATGGTCAGCTCCTTTGTCAAAAATGAGGTAGCTGAGTACAGCTGGAGTTGTTTTTGTTTCTACCAATTTGTTCCACTGATCCACACGTCTGTTTCTTTGCCAGGACCATGCTGTTTTTATCACAGTGGCTTTGTAGTATAGTTTCAAATTGGGAATTGTTATATGCGCTGCCATGTGTCTTCTTGATAATTAAAAAATTCTCTACATAAACCCACTGCTTCCTTTACCTCCCCCAGCAGTTTCTACATACTTTCTTCCCTGCCTGAATCATCATTTAAAATGCAGTTATGTTTATCCTAAACTCTTTCAGCAACCTTCTTCTCACTTATGGCAGTTTCTCACATTTGGGAGAAATATAACCTTTTATATGAAAATCCTTCTCAAATACCCCAGTTTTATCTTAAGTATTTTAATTGTACTGTTTAAATATTTGTCCACCCCAAGTAAGATTTAAACTGCACTAAACTTTTATGCAACTTATAAAATCAAATATACATGTTAAATAAGAACTCAAAACCAATAAAATGTGAATTAACATGATTTTCAGTGGTAAATAGTTTTCTGAATCTGAACTGTACACAGTTTATATAAAGTATAATACTGGCAGTTTGGGGCTTTTTGTGCCTGTAATGCAGTAGGATGGCCCAGCTGTGTCACCTGTGTGTTTCATTTGATCTTTAGTTAAATTTTGATGAGTACAGACAACGTTCTGTGATGTTATTTGGTCTCTACTTTGGTACAAATGTGTTTTCATATTAAAGCTATCTCATTACCCTGAGATAATGAAAGTTTTAAGTCTCAGTAATAATGTGATCCTAAATGCAAATACAGATGCTCTGATTAGATGGCAGGATTTTGTTAGAAGTTGGTTATCCAGCTGATCAATTTTATGCCTAGCTTTGTCATATTATTTTAAGAGTGAAACTGCAGAATTTTATGCACTGTCTGACCTCCTCCTCCTCCAAACAGAGTCAAGTCATGTATCATTGACACTCCAGACTATTCCATCCACTGTTTACATGATCTTATGCCTCTTTACCACGCCCCACAGAGTATAAGATCTGCTATAGCTCAGCTTTTCTCTGTAATTCCAGAAAGTGGAACATCAGAAGAACTCAGTAAATGCTAAGTGGTGATATATTAATATGAAAAAGACACCATCTGCACAATAAGAGATAAATGCCCTGTGATTTTGTAATGCTATTTTGTAAAGAAACTGAAAACCTGAATAATAGGTTTGTTTGCAGAGAATATGGTGGTCAGTAAAAATTTTATACTTCAAGCCAGGCATGGTAGTTCAACACCTATAGTACATACCACCTAGTACAGATGCAGGATGAATACAGATAGTAGGATTGCAAGTTCACCATCAGCTAGGGTTAGATAGATAGATAGATGAACACATAGATATTTTTTGAGTTCTCAAAAAGAAGCCATGTGATATTGAAGCTTGTGTGTTTTACTTATTTTACCGAACACGTTCTCAAGTTGTATCCATTTGCTTACAAATGCCTCAAGTTTATGTTTATGACAGAGTACTACTCCTCTGTGTATAAATACACATTTCTTTATCCAATAGAGAGCAAAATAGAATATAGATAAACAGGAAGTAGGGAAAAGCTCAAATAACTTCCCAAATTATGTATTGTGTTGTTTTGAGAATATTTTAGGATAAATGCTAACTTGTTTCATTTATACTAGTTTTTTCTTTTGTTCATTGAAAAATTTTGTCTTTGTTTCTTTGTAAGACAGAATCTCTTTTTTTGTCAATGACTTGTACTGTGAGTAACATTTTGACTTCTAAAGTCATGATACAAACTATATTAACTATTGTTATTCTCTAATTATTATTTTAAAATGTATTTATTTATTTATTGATTGATTGATTATACCAGGGATCAAACTCAGGGCCTTGTGCTTGTGAGGCAGGTATGGCACCACTGAGCTTAATTCCCTACACTCTTATTTTGTTACGAGATTTCGTAACAAAAAGATTACTTTTTCATAGAATAAGAGTTTTTTATGTTTTTTATTAATATACACTTGTATTACATTAAAATAATAAAAAAGGAGTAGGCAGGGCAACTTAAGGTGAGCTTACCTTTTATACAATGGCTAGCAATGTAGGTCAATAGTAGAACACCCCTGGATTGATTCTCACTACCACTCTCTTAAGAAAAGTAATACCTCTGCTTTACTGTGCGTATGGTGTTGCCCTATGAATCACAAATTCAAAATGACGTGTTCATCGAGCTCAGGGTTTAACACTTTATTTTATTAACATCAGAGCTGATTTCCCATTTGAAATCATGTAATATGAATATATAAAGCAGTTAAATGTGTAAATGCTTTCATTACATGGGGAGCAGAGGGTTGGGGACTGTCCTAGTGAACTTTTCTTTTTACACATTTTATCCTCAGCTTCTAAGACAGCCCTCAAGACACTTTAAGGAACTCTGTGGACCCTAAGAACGCAATTTTAAAAATAAGAGTCTTATCCCCTACCTAAGAATCCTTTCCTGAGCATCTCAGAAAAATTAGCGCCCCTCCTCTGCCTGAGTAATTTAGGTAAATAGAAACTAATAAATTCATTGACATCAATATTTCTTTTACTAGGCAATTTTTAAAGAGAATACTTGTCAAATAAATGTAAAATACTATGTAATAGTAGTATTCATTAACTAAATACTTATATGCTAGACATTGTATTGCACCAGGATTCTTATTGCATCCTTACAACAAATGTAAGGGAAGGTATATATAGATTTTGCCCATTTGGTAGAATTAAAACTTTAGGCCCAGTAAGTCAAATGATAATTTTACTAAATTCCCTCTGCTCTTAAGTATAAGGAATGCTGAGGAATCTTTTGCTAACTTTTCCTCTTTTGTTATAAAAATGCTATGCTCCCTTGAAGATGGTTTTTTACTGATTTTAGAAAGCAACTGTATAGTTTGGATTCTAGCTTGGCTTCTGACAATTACTTGCCAGTTATATAGTCTCAGAAAAGTCGTGACTTCTCTGTGACTCAATTTTCAAAACTGAAAAAAAATTTAGTAATATCTTTCCCTGTTGTTCGACTCAGATGAAATAGTATATATAAAAAGTTGTGGAAGCTTTTGTAAGGTATTGTTGATATCTAAGTCTGTCAATCTCATTCAGTGCCAGAGACACAATCCATTTATTCTCATGTAAAGTAGTTATAGTTCTTTTACTTTTCTGTGTTCATCTGTCCTTTGGATATTTTACTAGTGATGCATTGACTCCTATCAGCAACTAGGCAAGGAATTGAATAATGTTCTGTGTATTCATTTTGGCCAATAGCACTTATTATAGTGATTGGAAAGTAAGTACTATGGAAATAAATTTTTTTTCTTCTGTGGAACAAAGTTTTCTTTATTTCATTTACAGTGTATAGCTTTGTTACCTACTTAAAATGTATTTTCTCTCTAGGCTGTAGAAAACATTTATAATCTGCAAAAGTATTACAAAACTGGCTTTGTTTTAATGTCTAAAGTTACTCTTGGAACTGGATCTATGAACTGGTAAAGCAGGAAGGGAAAATGTTTTATTTACGTATCGTCATAGTTTTTGCCTTAACATAAATGCTGACAATGTTTTCACTATTGTTTTTATGTTTAAATAGTACATAAATGAGACTGGCTATGTCAAATATATCTTTTATTCCTTTGGGCATTGTTATTCATCAAATCCTTCCTCTTTTTAAAGTCACCATTTACATTGATGACTATTCTCCATTTAAAGTGTTACATGTGTCTTCTTTCATTGGAAAGCAAATGAAATAAATATAGTGAAACTTGAAACTAGAGGAAACAGGTTATTATGAAGGTTATTAACTTGCTTTGTGCCGTAGGCCCCTTTGGTGGTCTGGAAAACATTCTTAGAATCATATATTTTTAGTTCAACCCCAAGAACCATAAAATAAACAAAGAATTGTGCTTTTAAATGCCAAACATAAATGTATAGAATTAAGAAGGAAACTAATTATATTAATACTTAGGAAAAATTTTTAGAAATCAACACATTCCAAGCTTAATGTGATGGCACATGCTTATAATCCCACAATTTGGGTGGCTGAGGTAAGCCTTGGGTACATAATGAGTTCAAGGATACACTGGACTACATAGTAAGACCTTGAATTTTAAAAAAGTTACATTCACACAAATGTATGTGTGGATGTTCACAGAAGCTTTAGTCAGATAAAAACTAGAAATAGCCCAAATGTTCTCCAAGGAGTAAATGGTTAAATCAACTGCAGTAAAGGTATACCATGGAATTCTATTTATTAATAAATAGGAGCCAACTGTTGAATTATGTAGTAAGTAATATGACTCTCCCCAGCATTATGCTGTGAAAAGAGCTTGTGGAAAAGCGAACCTAATAGTGTGATTCCATATATATGACATTTTTGAAAGGACAAAACTGCATAGAACTATGTACACAAACAATACATACACATACACAAATACATGCAGGTAAAACTAGGGCATTCTAAATAAAATAGGTGGCCTTATCAATGTCAATATTTCAGTTTGTGACATTGTAGTATACATATGTAAGTCATAACCATTGGGGAAAATAAGGCATCTCTTTGTATTATTTTTTAAAAGTGCATGCATTTTTCCATTATTTTCAAATAAAAAAAAATGGAGATGTAGCAATGTGTTGCTTAATGATATTTTTAAAGTAACCAAATAAGGTAAGAGGTCGTATAACTAGTGTAATTCTGAAGAAGTGATGTGTTCACATGATATCTGAGATATTCAAAGTTATATATGTAGTACTATCGGAAACTATGTGTGGTGTCTATTGGTGATGAAGTGGCATGTGATAGTAATATCACTCTAGCGTGTTCTGTACACACATAACTGAAATAATTACTAAGTTACATTAGAGACCACTAAAAATAAAGCTGTTATATTTTCACTTCAAAATTTACACATTCTTTAGTTTGAGACCCTAGTGTACCCCTGGGCTACATTATATTTGTTTATGTTTCATTATTCGATATATCTGAAGGACTTTGGTCAAATGAAAGATGAAGATAAGCCTTGTTTTTTCCTTCAAGCACTGTGGGTAGTAATATGGGGTCATATAAATGCTAGTGCATACTTTTTGGTTTAAAGATTTACTTAGTGTCATTCATCCATATGGACATTGTTCACCATAATTACTTATTAATATTAAAAGGTAATTAATATATTTAAAGATAACATACATATATATTTTCGATATAGACTAATATTGAACATCATTAAATATTTTAACTTGCTTTCAGTAACAAATCGTTAATGGTCATTTAGCCTTTTAGTGTTGGTGTTTCTGAGGTTGCCTAGGTCAAACGTAGTACTGTTTTATAAGAAATGAAGTTTAGTGTTTTCGAATAATTGTGCTTTAAAACATTAACTTTTTAATTTGAGTTAATGTTAAAATTTAAAATTCATTGACTTTTAGCCAAATATTTTCTATTATTAAGTAATAGTTTACTTTATATGCTATAAGTTAAGTATATGTTTCACAGTAGAAACAAGATGGCCACTGGATTTAAATATATAAAATTTCTTTGTGTACTTGAAATTTCTAGTAGTACATGTACTCAAATAATATTTTAAGCATTTGTTCTCTGATAAGTTTAAATGCTGTAATCTGATGCTAAAATGGTTAACTGACATTTAATATACTGAAGCTTCAATAAGTAAAGAACAAATGATTTTGTCATCAAAACCCTTATAGGTACTATTTTTTAATTAAACATTTTGGCTAAGGACATTTATTTACATTCAATCATAGCCTTTTTAGGGTAATGCATTATATATAATCTGGAGAATCATGATGATTCTACGTCTCTGTGAAAAAATATTTTTTTCGTCCTGCCCTAGAATTTTGTATATGTTCTTTTATTTTGCATATTACTTCCACCCTCTGAAAATGCCCTGATTAAAAACAGTGTTTCCCGATAGATCTTTTAAAAATGGGAAGGGAACCAACAGATGGAGGAAGGGGGAGAGTAGAGAAGGGTAGGGAAAGTAAGAAAAATTAGGGCATGTTATGTACATTTACCAACTCCCTATTGTGAACACAATCGTTATATACTGAAAACGTATATTAATAAAATTAAAAAAAATTAAAACACAATTTTTCACAATGGGAAACAACACTGTGTTTTATCTCATTATAGTAATTACTTCAATTGATTATATGTAGTGTCTTTTACTCTGCATTTTCTGTGCAAAATCCATACAAATTAGATATAAAATTATTTGAAATATTTTAATTTAAGATACATTTTGGATAACTAAAATAGGTAACTTTAATACTTTCCTTTACAAAAGATGTTTTTCTGAGAAAAATGTATGCCATCCAAAGGTTCAGTAACATATTTAGAGTTGTATAGTCATGAAATACATTATTATCAAAATAAATAGGCAGATTGACTTAGGGCACTTATTTTGTTTCCCTTCCTTACTGAACTCAAGGAAGTGATGATGAGGAAAATGAATTTAATTTGTTTTGCTTTAAAATTTAGTTACAGCTGGGTGTGATAGCACATGCCTATAATCCCAGCACTCAGGAGGCTGAGGCAGGAGGATTACTGGAAGTTCAAGGCCAGCCTATGATCCATAGTGAATTCAAGGCTGGTATGGACTGCATCGTGAGACCCTGACTTAACCCGCCATGAAAAATAATAAAAACAAAATTTATAGTTATAGGAGCATTTTAAAGAACAAGTCTGTACTTTTATAGATATAATTATAAATTTGTTAATAAAAGTGCATCTTTAGAGAAATACAGTGATGGATAAGAAACTCATTTTATTAGCATAAATATCAAAATTTTATTACATTAGATTTTATAAAATCTATCTATAGTAGTAACAATTATACTTTTTAAAACAATGTTGTCTTTCTATTTGAAGATGACAACATTGATAGTAACTGCTATTTGTACGGACAATGTACCTGAAACTATCTGTGTACAATCAATAGTTCCATCCGTTATCTGTTGCAAGGTACGTTTTACAACTCAGAAGTGTGAGACCTGTTCTTCAATTATATCTGTTTTAATGTTAAAGAATGAAAAATGATGCTCAGACTAAGTCAATCTAAACTTAGAAGTGGTTATCTCCACTGCAAACTAAAACAACATTTAAAGAATATTACTTGTTTGCTTTTAATATTAACATTTCATGTCAGAGTAAGGGGAATATGACTGTTTTTTTTGTTTTGTTTTGTTTTGTGTTGGTACCGGGGATTGAACTTGGGTCCTTGCGCTTGGCAAGGCAGGCCACCGAACCGCTGAGCTAAATCCCCGGCCCGAATATGACTATTAAACTGACCAAAAATATGTTTTATTTCTTTGTCTTAAAATAATACAAGCACAGTATCTCCATCCTAATTATTTTCAAATTAAGGAATGAGTTCAAATTAAGAAAGTTTTTTTGTTTACCTAGCTTTGGAGTAGCATGATGTATGCTAATTGCTAACTTTGTCTGCATTATTTTTTAAAGATCAAATGGGCACAGTGGTAATTTTCATTAATCTCATACAGAGCACCTAATTAGAATTTCCATTATTATCCATCCATTATCTAGTTGTTTCCTTTGTTTGGTATCAGAACAGGCTGTTAATAATAAGCCATTCTTGTATTACAGCCCCAGTTAGTATAGAGATATTTAGTTTAATCTATTGCACTGTTTGGTTTTTAGGTGACTTCTTTAATGTTATGTTGCAACGCATTGATTATTTTGAAAACACTTTGATATTTTGTAATAGAGATTTTAGAATTAAATACTTGTTGCTCCATTTTTCCCCCCAAATTGGTGAAAGGCAGCATCTAGTAGACAAAGGGATGACCTAAGGATGCGAATATTTGTGCTTTTTATTTCTCATTGAGTTTATTGGTACATTTTAGGTATACAGTACAGTTACATTCATCATTGGGACCTTGTACCTTTACATGACAGGGCTTGGTTCTCATTTTTTCTCCTACCCCTTCGCTCCCTTCATCCCCTCCTGTGGAATATTTGTGTTTTTATCCTTTAGCATTATGAATTATGTGAGTTTGGCAGTCACGTGTATTCTTTATTTTTGTAATGAGTACATTAGAAAACCTGGTCTTTGGACCATGGATTTAACTCAGTGGTTCTGCCACCTGCCTTGCAAGCACAAGTACCCAAGTTCAATCCCTGGTACCACCCCCCCAAAAAAAAGGCAAGGTGATCTTTCAAGGGTAGGCCTAGCTTTAATGCGCTATGATGTTCACATAATTTTCAAATAGGAAATTATGTTAAAACCCCAAAGTTCTTTTATACTTGCCAAAAAGCATTTGTTCTCTTAAATTATATTTTCTGTCTTGCTCTGTTGAATTTTCTGATTTCATTCCTTATAATGGAGTATCCTAAATCATGTAACTTATACTTGTTTCTGAGACTTGGGTGGGGCTGGCCAAATTGTCCATAAATAGTATCTTAGCTGTCACTGTACACCTTAAGTAAACTAATCCTATGAAAGTCAATTAGAAGAAAAAAGAAAGTATCGTTTTCTATGTCTCTGAGGGTCCACATGAAATGCTTGTTTTAGGCACTTTATGTACATTGCCTTAATCTTCATAACAAACATGATGGCTAGGTGTTTCTTATCCCTAGGTCATAGATGAGCAAACATGTTTATAGAGATTAGTTAATTATGTGATAAAAATTAGTAGAAACTAAGTGGGCTGTGATTCTGAGCTGTCTCCAGCAGGCTCTATAGTATCTTGGTTTGTCTGTTTTATACTAAGCTTCTTTGAACATATTATAACTGTAAGTCTCAGAATGTATAATATTGTGAAGCAAACCTAAACTAAGCTTAGAATTTATACCACCTGCCATTCACAGATTTATTTTCCTCCCTCCCTCTCTCCCTCCTTTCTCCTTGCCTTTCTTCCTAGAAATATGTATTAAAAGTTTACTGTGGACAAAATGCTTTCTTATGAGCTTTGAAACCAGTGGTGAATAAGGCAGGTAGTATCCCTGTCTCAAAGAGCTTGTGTTCTAATGGGGAAGGCACAGTAAATGACTTAATTATTAAACAAGATAAACTTACACAAAGCTACTACTATCATTGAAATGTAAAATGTGATAAGAGAAGATTTTTGAGTTGAGATTTAGAAGATGGGAGGAAGTAAGGGAGAGATTCTGCTGAGTCTTCCAAGCAGAGAAAATTACAAAATACAAAGCTTCTTATACAGGCCTCCAGGGGAGGGTCAGTAGAGATTGTTTAATTTATTAATTAAGAAAATAATTTTGAGAATTATATGAAAGTAGTTTGTGACTATGGACTTACAAATTTTTAATTTCTTACACTACTAGTTTTCACTGAGGTACAGCAGTAAATCGTTCCATTAATTGTTACTGATGGACTTTACATTGTTATAGAAAATGAGTTAGTTGAACAAAAATAAAAGTACAATTTCCAATTATACTATAAATGTTTATCTGCTGTTACTACTTATGGAATAAGACATGAATGGATTGTTTATAGGAATAGAGAAACTATATCAAAAAGATGTTTTATTTACTTCACCATTTATCTGGGGATTCATTTATAAAGTTCTTTACTATCTACTACATCTCTTAACAACACAAGAAAAACCCAGTTAGTGGTCATTACACAAAATATGGCAACTAAAATATGAAACTCAATTCCCAGTGGAGAAATTCAATAATAGTACTATTCTTGGGCAAATTCAGGTACTGTCAGATACTTGATATACATGGAGTTTCCAGTATAGAATGAGAAAGGTATAAATGACCTTTACCACAATATCTTAAGTGCTATAATAGTGATAATAATGATAGTGCTATAGGTAAATAGAGTACCCTTATATGTTGTAAACCTTTATCAGACATTTAACATTTATTACTTAATGGAATTTCAATTCAGAAATTAAGAATGATTGAGATTTCTATATTGAAGTGCATTAGTCACTTTCAAATTGCTGTGACAAAGTACCTAATAAATACAATTTAAGGAAGAAACAGTACATTTTGGCTCTTGATTTCAGAGGATTCAAGGGAAAGCTATTCAACCCATGGTATCCAGGAAGCAGGGAGACAGTGAAGAACCAGAATGAGTGATATACCCTTCAAAAGTATGGCCCTAGTGACCATGTGGATGAATATAGTGTTCCCATAATCTAGTCACCTTCCAAAAATGAGACTTTTGGGACACATTTGAGCCCTAAAGTATAACGGGGCATTTGTAATAAAAAGCCAAATAGTATGAAATTTAGGAAATCCATACCTCATTATTACCATATTGTTTTAAAAAATATTCCCATCCTCTAATTTTTACTTGGATTCTTAGCAGAAACTGACTGTTATTTGTATGAACTTGGAAAAAGGGACTCAAGCTAGAGTCTTAACTCAGAAGAATATATTTGTAGTGAAGAGGAAATTATGATTGGGTTTGTTTAGCATTTGAAAGTAAGAGTCAACAGCAAAGTGAACCTGTTGATGGTGTTTTCCTTTCTTCCCATTCTTTTCCCTGCACTACATATATACGTACAGGGAGGTGGTGAAGTTAAGGAGCTATGGTGAGATAATAAGTTCTAGAAATAACCCCTTGTATATTAGAAAGTTTAAAACTCATTGCTTTCAGATAAATGTATTTAATGACTTTAACAATTACAACATAGAAGTAACAAGAAGGAATAGTTGTGAATTAGTGAATGCTTTACATTGATTTGACTAGCATGCCAATTGGAGAATATCTTGTTTTACATTTTAATAATCATTTTCACTTGTTTTTGAGATATGGTCATACTTTGATATCTTTCAACAGATATAGATCATGTTTAATGTTTTACATTATATTTTGTTTTCTGCATTCTGTGGAACTGAATATAAATGTTAAGTAGGAAAATGATTAAGATGATTTTTTAAAATATTCATTCTCTAGGTTAAAGAGGAGTAACTAATATTAATCCTAATGCCAGGATTCTAAGTTTACCCTTGTCAGTGACATTTTATGCAATTTTAGTCTGTATTTCTTCAGTTCACGAGCACTAACAGTATAATTTTCTTTTAAATGTGGGTGAAGATAACACAATTTTACCACTCAATTCTATGATCAAGAAATTTATGTGCCTATCATTCTGCACATATATTACATAGTAAAATACTTATGTTCTAGGTATTATTTTACTTCAAAAAAGGTTTTTAAAACCTTGTCTAAACTGGTATCTTTTTTTATTTTATAGGGCGGGCTGAAAAACAGCAAACATGAATGCACTCTGTCTTCACAAGAATATGTTCATGAATTGCGATCTGGTATTTCAGATGAGAAACTTCTTAACTGCTTAGAATCCCTGAGGGTTTCTTTAACCAGTAATCCTGTCAGGTAGGTGATTCTTATCATTTCGGTATGAATCATACAATTGGTGCTATACATAATTGTTTGAGAGTAGAGTCAGTTTTGTTATTGTAACTTTAAGATTTTCTGACTAAAAATCTGATATTAGCTAATAGAACAGCAATGTTTGATTGTCAGGTTGTAAACATTTAAAGTATGTTTAGTTAACTTGATCTTTAAAATGTGTAAATCTTAAGAATACAAATACTAGTTGAATATTTAATTTCTCTTTGATTGTATTAGGTCAGAAGTTATATATCCACATTAACATGGAAATATATTTGTATGCTCAGATAATTATTCTTAGATATTCATTTACAAAATAAGTATATTGGCTCTGTACTTTTATTTTTTTAATTTGAGAGGTATATATTATTTCATATTTTATGCAACTTTTAGATATATTTTTTTTTCTAATTTTGAGATCACAAACACTAAATAATTTCAACCAGTAAAAGAAATGAGCCAGAGATCATTAATAAACTCCTTAAAACTACACAGTTAAGCTATTAGCTGACTGTATTATAAAGGAATATTAAGGAAAAGGTTACTTCCTAGTAATAGATTCCAACAACTGTTGTTCTTTGAGTAAGCATGAAATGAATTCTAATAACACCCCCAGATAAACTTTCTTCTAAAGAAAAATGGATCTTTCAGTATGCTAGCAAAATACTCTAGTATCTATCAATTGCTACAACATTAAGATTATGATGATGATGATGATGATGATGATGACTGAGACAGGGTCTCACTGTGTAGTTCAGGCTGGCCTTGAACTCACTATGTAGCCCAGGCTGGCCTCAAATCCTGACTCAGCCTCTGAAGTTCTGGGATAACAGGTGTGTGCCACCCCTCTATGTCAATATCAAGTTTAGAATTTAATAGTTAAGTTTATATATAAAGCACATAGTGATTTTATTCATGTTTTTCCTAACATGAATTTGACTTAAATATTGTATATTTTTTGACTGTTATGCACAACTTTGAAATAATTTAGAGTTCACTCATTCAGTTTCATTTATGTATGAATTTTAAAATGCCATATTTTTATATATAATTATACATTTGGGAACTAAGTGGAAAGTTATAATTTTTAATAAAAATTTAAAAGTGATTATATGTGACTTATTTTCTAATATAATAATTGTTCAGAGGTGGGTGTTTCTCCAGTTTTTTCCAAATGCTTCTAGTTTTAATGATGTGAGCAAGATATGTGAGTTCTTTGAGCACAGCAACCACAGTATATCCCATGACCCACCCTAATATAATCTATAGCACTCTACCATAGGGCTGAGGCCTTAAGTGTTTTAAAAATTTCTTTGATACAGTTGATTGAATGAGTAAATAAATCTTAAAGAAGTGACTGGAAGAAATTATACCATTGGAATGAAGGGGCAGACTAAGACAGATTTTCAGTAGTAAAAGTATATTTTTGTAAAGATGGCAGGAAAGGGTTACAATTATATCTGGTGCCATTAAAATGCAGCACGGCAACAAAGTTTTATGGGATCAGGGGACAATTTGGCAGGTTTTGATAGGCTAGAGGCTGTGACTTTCTGGTATCTGATTGACTCTACTGGTATCAGGAAGCAGACTGTGTCATCAAATGCTTGCCATTCCATTGTTGCCAGAGCTCTGAGGTAGCTTGTGGAGTGGTCTTCAGAGTCAAACTCCACCTCTTCCTCTGTTTAAGCCAAACCTTAATATGAAAAAGAGTGAGTATGGGAGCTATGGCAATAACTCTGCTTCATAGACACAAGTACTGCAACCAAGATTGTAAGATCCAGGTCTCAAATCCAGACCATTTATAATTTGTTGTGTAAGCCAGCTGCTCACCTCCACTTTGGTTGAAAACATGTTCAAGATTAGGGACTTTTAGGTTTCACAGGTTTCCATTGTGGGGATAATCCAGGAGACAGAGAGGGCTCCAAACTATATTCTTTACAAAATTGTTGACATGACCCCTAAACCAATTGAGGCTGACCAGAGACTTGGCAGAGAAAAAGCTAAGCAGGGGAAGACTCCACTGCCAGTCGGAGTCTTTGTCAAAGTGGTCGGTGTTCTCTCAAGCTCCATGGGAGCAAAGAGTCTTGAGGATATTGAAAATTCATGTACTTGAGGACATGAGCGAGTTTACCATGCATATTCTGGAAGTAGATAATTCACACATGATGCTGGATAAAGCACACCAAGAGTCCACTGAAGAAAGTATGCCTGAGGCCCTGTCAGAAATAGATGTTGCTGCTGTGGTTCATGGCCAGTGTCAATTTAACTTCATCTTGAAGAAAGTGCTGCATTTGATTCAAGTGTGTCCCCTATTGGAAGGGAAACGTGTCCCTGAGCTGCAGACTGAGCTCTGCACAATAAGTGTGAAGGTCATCAAGCAAGCAATTGATCATCTGACCATTGGGGGCCATATGTATTCTTCTGTGGATGAGGAGCATTTTAAATTTGCTGGTTGAAGCAGTGAAAACAACTTTTCATTTTCTGAGGATCCTTGTGAGTAATTTTCAACTGTTCGCTCTTAGGAAGTAGGATTTTTCAACAAAAATCTCAATTGGCATCCTCTGATGACTTTTCTAACTTCCTTGAACTTTTCTGGTTTTCTAACTTATTTGAAGCTCAGAGGGAGATGGTGATAGATAAATTGACTGAGGTTTGTGGGATTTATCAGCAAGATAATGAAAACACACTACAGAAGTTGAATTTGGGAGAGAAAAGCCACAGAAAAAAATAGAATTTATTATTGTGGGGTGTTTCCTTTACTGAAATATCTGTATATTAACAGAAAAAAAAACTAGATGTAGTCAAGAAACTAGCCAAGAGAGAAAGAGAAAAGATTTATATTTTACTTGTTTTTACATTAGTCTTATTTTTCATGTTTGGATTTAGCTTTTCATAGTCATATTAGTAATTCTTCCTAAATATAGTAATTAGTTAATTACAATTTTCTAAAAATAGTATCTCATGACATAAAATGCAGTTGAAGCTTTGAGTGACTTGCTATTACCATAGATTTATGTTTTCTTCTAGTAGGATTATATTGTATTTAAATCATTATTGTAGTTATCTTTAAATTCATTTTTCTTAAAATGTGTTCACATTTAATGGTTTTCAGATATGATGTGGTATTTGGATTAGTGACTAGTATAACTGCATAGTACATGAATGCCATACTTTCTCTAAGTTGGGTGTGTTGGCTTATTATCTGTATTATTAAATGCTCAGTTTTATGTAAAATAGTAGTTTACTTAGAAGTTAGGCAAACAAAAGATATTAATATAAAACTTTATAAGTTTAACAGAAATTTATTCAAATGTTTTTACTGTTGTTTTGAAAATTGTAACTTTCCTTTAAAATTTTTAAGTGTATTTGAATGTTTTATGTTCTTGAAGAATAGTAGTTTTCTGTATCCAGAATTAAATTTTTCTATTCTCTACATAATACATGTTATATCTTAGTATTAATACATTTTAGTGTACATTAAATTATGTGAGGCTTAAATCAATAACCATTAAAGTAAACCCCAGTTACTCATATAGGAACTCTCTATGTTCTAGTTTTGTTAATGTTAGAGGGAAGAAAAAATAAAAATATTTTTGAATATATGTATTTGTTTAGGCTGCTCTGGCTGGGGATATGTGCCTGTGTGTGTATGTGTGTATGTGTTTGTGTGTTCAGTCCAGTAAAAGAAAAGAACATCACTTGTTTTAAGTGGGTCACAAAAAGTGGGCACAAAAATCCCAGATAATCCCTTACATATATGCCATTGTCAGTAATCTGTACTGCCAAGAAAACTATTACAAAAAAGCCTTTTGGTGCCAGTCCTTTTCAAAACTGACCACCAGTCCTGGAGCTTGAATTTAGGGCCTTCAACTGAGCTACATCTGTAGCCTCTTTTGTAAATTTCTAAAGATACGGCCTCATGAAGTTGCTGTGTTGAAGCCGTGCCTGGTTCAGACTTGCTATCTTTCTGCTTCAGCCTTCCAGACATGCTATCACATCCAACTGTTACTATTTTATAGATGAGGGATTTGAGTGTCAGAGAGGTTAAGTAATTTGCTCTAGCATAAGGTTATGTATCTAGTCATTGTTAGCACTCCAACACAGGCCATATTTCCTTGCTCCCTGGGCCCTACTTTGCACTGCCTCACGATAAGGAAAGTCTATTGCAATATTCTTTTACTCTTGTCATATGCTAAGTATTTTGGCTTTCTTTCATTAAACCTTGGTTGACTTGAATATAAAACGCTATGAATTTTAAAAAATGAAATACATAAAAATAATTTTGTACCCATCCACTAGCTTAACAAACAAAATTTTATTCTTTTATAGTTTTGGAAATATTAGTTATGTAGTTTGGATTAATTTTTCTTAGGAGTTCTGTAACAGTCACCCCAAACTGGGTGGTTTGAACAAGAACAATTTGATCTCTTACAGTTCAGGTAGCCAAAAATCTGAATCAAGATGTCAAGGAATTTCTTCCTAAGACTCCAGGACAGGGGCCTTTCTTCACTTCTTTTCGCCATCTCAGTTGTCTTTGATAAGGACACTCTAATTGTATTTGGGGCCTACCCACATCTAGTGTAAATGTTATCTTGATTCTTGTCTCAGCAATATCTACAAAGACCCTATTCCAAATGAAGTTGTATCCTGAGTGGACACTATTCAACCCACTGCAGTTATGCAAAGGTACAATGCCTTAAAAATCACTGAAATATCAAATTTAAGATAATTCTGTCCAGGTATTAATACTGTTTCAGGTATTACAGTATTACTAGATCAGAAGATCAGAATAGCAAACATATATATATATATATATATATGTATTTATACACAATTATTTATATTTATCTTCAATGAAATAAAATTTTATTGACCTTTTCCCCTTATAGAACAAAATTTTCTATAGGACTAAATTATTAGAGGTAGCTTGTTGCATTATAGTTACAGTGCAATGCCAGTCTTAGGACCTGATCTCTAGTCATTGATAACTATCTGGTGACCTTGATCGAGTCCATACATCTCTTTGGGCCTCAGTTTCTCCATATGGAAATGCAGTCAAAATCTTGTAACTATAAAGTCTTATTTTTTATATTCTCTTTTGCTTTGTTCAATCCCATTATTTTTGTAACTGGATCCAGAATATTATTGTTTAGAAATTATTTTGAAGAGTGTGAAAAATGTTCCTCTGTAAGGTTAGAGAGTTTCCTAGCATCCTATTATTTTCTTGTATTTATAAGTATATTTATCCAACCTGACAGATTTATATTTAAATATTGCAGAAAGCAGTTTCTAAATGCTGTTGCATAACTATTTTTCAAAATTTATGTCTATTAGTACCAAGGCATTTATCCTCTCATGGCTGATTTCCTTTTTTACTATAATTTTACCTGGTATCTTTTTCTTTAGGCACTACTAAAAGAAAACTTATGTAAGTATGTATGCACACATGTATTAATAATATTTACTAAATATTCTCAAAGCACAGTCTTTTCAGAATATTAAAGTCATCAATTACGAATTCATATGGTATTTAATCATTCCAGTGATAAACGCTCTGAGGAAGTAATTTCATTATATTATTTTCTGCTAAAAACAAATATTTAATAATAATATCTTTATAAACCATCATTTAGTAGTCATAACTAAAATTATTTTCTTACTATACATTCCCTCAACATTTATTTTCTAATGTATATATTTACCTCCACCTGACTGTGCTCTGTAATAGCTTTGTGCATGTATGTCTGCTTTTTTCATTTAGATTTCAGACTCCTCTGGGGAAGAGACCCTCTTGCCCTCTCATTTGTTTCCTTGTAGCTGTTACTATGTGATTTATATAGAATAATGTATGAATTGGTGTGGATATTAACCCACCATCATCAACAATCTATGCTTCTTCAGCATTGAGAATGAATTTGATTAGTCTGGCACTAGTTTGTGATCATGCATTTTTATCTATAATCAGAGAAAAAAATGAAGCTAACTTCTTCGAAGTAGGAAGGAAATTTATTAATTTGATTTCAAGTGTACTCATAAACTATGCACGGCATAGCATACTTCACACAATAGTGTTTTTACAGAAGCATGGTGAATTAATGATTTAGTGTTTACACCTCAATTTAACACACTAAAATGCATGTGTTTTGTCTATAAAATAATTCCCCGTCTGCTGTCACACATTGCATTATACTTTGCACATACTATGATCTGTGTGTTATGTAGAATGAGAATGACATTATTTAAAGATTTATATTCATATGACTTTACCAAAGTTTGTGAAAGGAAGCAATGTCTACTGAAAAAATGACCAATGAATTTGGATGATTTTCTTCCCAGAAGTGCATTAAAGGATGTGTAGGTATTTGGCCATATATTTTATGATGATCCAAAGAAATGTACAGCAATTAATTATTATCACTGACTTCTCAACATATCACAAAAGCAGCAAATAATTGTTTAAAGAATAGTATCAAAGAGTTGCGATTGCATAGTCCTTTTTTTTCAATATTATAAGTTAAATATTTTTCAAACTTCATAGTAGAAACAAGCTAGACCTTTGTATCCTGTATTATTAAAAAGAATTCGGCTTGGCACATATTGACCCACTATTTTTGCCTTAGAAATGTTACAGACAAAGGACCCGAGTTCAATCACCGGTACCAAAAAAAAAAAAAAAAAAAAAAAAAGTTGCAGATTAAAATAAATTATGGCTAATGTGTAGGCATTAGTTTGTTACATGACCTATATATATATCTACCAAGGCAAAATTTTAAAAAATGTAAGAAAATAGGGGAGATGTAATATAGCAGAGGCTGATGTCTCTTTTTAGGAGCTTTATATTACATAGAGTTTTTGCACACGTTTTATCTGTTGTGGTTAGGGAAGAGTGTCAAATGGTTTTGAGTATGTGTAGATGGGTGACAGTGGCATGGCGTTGGGGTCTGTTTTTAGTTCCTTGCCCTTCCTGTTATTTTCTCCCTGCTGTACCTTCTGACCAACATGAACTAAGCAGCTTTGCCCCCATAGGCCATGCCATCCTGATGTTTCTGCCTTGGAACCTGCTAATCATGGACAATGAGTAAATTAAACCTTTCTTCCTTTAAGTTGTAGAATTTGGTTAATGTGTCTCAGCAATAGCAGAAGCTGATTTTTTTTGTTTGTTTGTTTGTACCGGGGATTGAACTCGGGTCCTTGTGCTTGCAAGGCAGGCCACTGAACTGCTGAGCTAAATCCCTGGCCCCAGCAGAAGCTGATTAATACATCTATAATTCATGTATATGCTTAGTATTATTTTTTGTTATTGTTTTAAATGGTTTTTATCATTATGATGGAGAAAACTGAATTGGTTCACTTTATTTGTCATAAATAAGACTTAACCACCAAGTAGTTGGTTATATAATTATTGACTTTGGAAATTCATTGTCAAAATTCATGTTTTGAAAAATTTTATTTATGTTGGCTGTATTGTTATTTATATTTGTCAAAATATACAAAATCTCAGTTAGGAATAAATCCAAGAGATCTGTCATAGTCTAGTAAATAATTGTCTTTTCTGTTCTTCAAAATTACTAAGAAATTAGATGTTAAGTTTTCTCACCACAAAATATGATAAATATGTGAGGTAATGTATATGTTAAGTTTGATTTATCATAAATATATACAGTTAAACATAAGAATGATAAGTATAAAAATGGTATTTAACTGTGTATATCAAACACAAAAATATCTCTGAGGTATCTTTCTCAGTTTTAGATGGAAGGGATTTAAAAATATCATATGAAAATAAACCAGAAACCCTCAAACAATTATCATAAAAAATTAAATTCTGAGACAGGCCAAAACATTTGAACTCATCAATAAATTTTTAACATCCATAATGTTGACCCAAGGAAGTAGTTTTTTTAGATTTGATTGTGGTTATTTTGTGCTAAACATTTCTATGAATATGAATTTTTTGATCTTTGTCCATGTGGCTCTCACACTCTATAAGGCGTGTATAATTGCATGTTTTTGGCGCTGCACCTGGTAGGTGAGAAGCACCGTTGCTTCAGTTGTTGTTCTTTTTTTTTTTCAGCTTTAATTGAGTTTATTGGTACATTTTAGGGATACAGTACAGTTACATTCATCATTGGGATCTTGTTCCTCTACATGAAAGGTCTTGGTTCTCATTTTTCCCCTTTTCCCTGCCCTCCCTTCATCCCCTCCTCCCCTCCCCATCTACAAACACTTTATTTCCATCTTTTCATTATCTCACATTTTTTTCTTTTCCCTTATTACCTTTCCCCTACCCATCCCACCTTCCCTACAACTTTAGCCCCTTTCTTCCCATTTCAGTGTCAGTAATCTTATTAGGATCTTATGTATTATTGCAGTTTATTCACACCATAGAAACTATTCAGTATTTACACATGTGTGCCTTATTTGTTTCACTTAGGAGTATATCGTCAATATGTATCCATTTTCCTATGAATGAATCTATTTTCTCATTCTTTATGGCTGAGTAGTATTCCATTTTATAGAAAAACCACATCTTCTTTATCCAGTTTCCAACTGCTGGGCAAATGGGTTGTTTCCAAATTTTAGCTATTACAAACTGTGCCGCTATAAACTGGGGTGCGCATATTTCTCTATGATATGATTCTTTTAATTCTTTTGGAAAGATACACAGCAGAGGGATGGCTAGGTCAAATGGTACCTCCAGTCCAAGCTCTTTGAGGTATCTCCATATTGATTTCCATAGTGGTTGCACCAGTCTGCATTCCCACCAGCAATGGAGAAGGGTTCCTTTGTTGTTGTTCTTCTTCATTTATCACATAGCAATTACCTGTCAATTCTCCTTACCCCATTACAGTTCAAGAAAATTCATGTATCTTCAGTGCTGCCCACCATAATCAGACAGTGTACTATACCAGTTGAGTTAGGGGAAAAGGATATGTGAGGGTGGTACGTGATGATGTCTCCATTTTCCTCATTGCATGCAAGGGATTTCTTATTTGCCTTATTCATGACTGATAAACTTAGTGTCAACACCCTTTCATTTTCAGATCTTACAGGTTAGGAATGTGATTTCTTGGAGTTAGTTCATTTAGTAAAGCTAAAAGAAATTGGATGTTCTGTGGAGTACACAATAGAAGTTTAATTGTATTATTTAGCTTAGGAAAACATTTTTTTGAAAGTTAACATTGTGTTATACATTTGATTGGTTATATCATGAAGAAGGCTGCATTAGTAAATGCTCTAATAATTATATTCATGACTTCAAACATAATAAGGAAGATATAAAATATGGATGGAATTTTACTTGAATATTTGGAAAGCTCTTTCCTATTGCTTCCTCCTTTTCACTCTAGATTGAAGAGTCTAGTTTCATTTTCATTATCATTTTAAAGTAATTTTCCTATCATTACAATGGGGTAAGACTTCCTCTTGTACTTAACTAATAATTTTTAATGGACAGAGGCAAAGAACATATATTATGTATTTGTTGGGCATTTTATCAGATTCAGGCCTAAGTCATTTCTTTGACTATAATGTAGATAATTTAAGAAATTGATTTTTTTGTGAAGAAACTTATACTTGGGAGGGAATTTTTACTTAAACTCATACCCTAAACAGATTTTTTGGGGGCTGGGAATTTAGCTTAGTGGTATTGTGCTTGCCTCACAAGCGCAAGGTCCTGAATTTGATCCCTGGTACAGAAAAAAAGATTTTTCTATGTAATTTGAACATTTATGTTTTTTAAATATTGAGGACAAAATTTTTATATAACATAAACACCTGGAAAGAATGCATATTTCCTCCTTTGTAATGAACACTTAAAAATGTTTAAAGAGCATGAAACAAAGCAGGATATTTCCAGTGAGACTGATGAAAAGAATAAATGTAGCCAGAGAGGAAGATGGAAATTCTTTGTTGTTTTGCAAGGAAATTATGATCTATGATAGCACTGAAGTCAAAATTACAGAGAGGCAAAGCTAGAAAATTGACACATTCAAGCTTTACATGAATCAGGTAAAGTAAGCCGTCAGTGAATGTCATGCTTCAAAGGTTTATGCACAAATGTCTGGAAATGGAAGTATTACATTAAATAACTTTTGTTAACTTATATATTGATAGTGGAAACAATGAAGTTCATTTAGCTAAACAAATTATCCTTTAAAGATGCTGAAAATACTATTTTCCTTGGCTAAGGTTTAGAGACACTGAACAATAGACTGAATGCACAGTATTGTTTGTGTTGGGTCACACATTGGTTTTAATTACCTCGGACGCTTTTTCTTTCCTTAAGTACATATAACTAAGGTTTAGTTTTAACAGTACTGAGAGATATTACATTGGCATCATTGATATTAAAATTAGGTATTTTCCTGCATCAATTACGCCACTTACAGTAATCTTCATATTCTCAGCCATTTGAATTAGTTATTTCATGTTGTAATTTTATCAGCTTTCTTAAATAGTTCATGAAATTCTGAACTATCATTCATTTTATTTGATGTTCCAGTGATTTGAGTTGTAGTATGTGGTTATGCATAGGAATAGAACACCATTAGAGAGAAATAAAATCCTTTGTACAGAACATATAACCCTCTGTAGTAGCCTTTATCACTAAAAAGCAGTGCTAAATGGATGACATGACTGATACTGGATTCCCTCAGACCAATTGCATTTGCAGCTTTTGGAATGCAGTATAGAAATTTCTAATTTTAGCCTTAACTCTTTTGAAGAATAGTTATAAATATGTGTAATTTCAGGAGTGGACATTCATTTAGTATATTCTATTATGTCTGTATTGTGTATAATGTTCTGAACTCGTAGGCCCTCCAGGTCTTTAGAGGTTATATTTATATGAAATGTGACTGAATAATTCAGAGTCTGAATATTTAGCTTACGGGTAAATTTAAAGTTTTTGATAAAGTGAAAGGTTGTCCTTTACACGGATCTGTGAGAAACTAGAATTTTATTCCCTCCTTTTATAGAACAGAGGTACATTTGTACAGTGTCTTTCTCTGTCTGTATCTGTCTTTGTGTATCCCCCCCCATCCCCACCAGAGAGCTAGGCAGGGGAAAATCTTGGTTTATCTTGAATTTAGTGTTCAATGAATTCTCTGAAATACATGTTTATGAAATACATGTTTATTCTTTTGATCTTGCTGGTTAATATAAGTAGACCCTTTAAAAATAATTACCACAAGTTGTGAAACCTTGGGCAGTTTATCTTTTAAATCTAATATATTTTGATATAATTCTTACTGTCAGGATTATGCATGACTTATAAATTCTCTTTCTTTCCCCCTCCTTGTCTTATCCCTGCACGGTTGTAATTGACATGGCTATTCTGATATGAGTTGGCCAGCACTAATTATAGTAAGAGTTAAACATACACAAAGTTCTGAATAATAAAAAGTTAACACATGTGAGGCAATGTGAATTACCCCCCCCATAGCAGTCATGTTCTGTAGCAATCATGAATTCTTCAGGAATTACTGGTCATAGGTTGTTATAGAAAATTATGTATAGATTCTGATTTAGTAATTTCTAATTATATGATTTAAGTAAGCAAGGACTTTGTAGTCAGTTATGGGTTTGTGTCTTGGAACTTCTACTTGCTCATTGAATTATGTTTGACAAATTACTTAAACTGTTTTGCTTCTCAGTTTCTTTACCTAGAAACAATTTTCACAATGGCTAAATTTAAAAAATTAAGAGTATTAAGTGCTGAGAAGGGCTTAGCGTAACTGGAACTATAACACTTTGCCAAAGGAGTGCTTACTGGAATGGCCATATTAGAAAGTAAACTTTTTCTAAGTTAAATATACACTTTTACAAAATCCAGAAGATCCACCCCTAGATATTTTTCCAAAAGAAAAGAAAATATGCTTACACAAATGTTTACACGTGAGCACTTTATAGTACTTTGTATCACTTTTATTCATGGTAATCTCAACCTGGAGACAGTTGAAATTTGCATGAGCTAATGCACAGATACAATGTGGTTTATATATCTCCATATAATACCAAGGAGTTCATTACTGATCCATGCAGCTAAATGCTTGTGTATTATAGTATTACTCTAAGCAGAAGAGGCTTGATACAGAAAAGCTTCATACTCTACAATTCAACTCTCAATGGCACTCTGGAAAAAATAGAGCTATAGGGATGTCAGTCAGTTAAATATTTACCATGGGACTGAGAGTAGAGAAAGGGAATTGACTGCATAGGGGTGCCAGGGATTATTTTGGGGTGATGGAAGCATTCTATACCTTGTTTGAGTGGGTGGTTACATAACTATAATTTGTCAAAATGATGAATTGTACTCTATGTAGATCATACCTCAGTAAAAAGAAAGACAAAACCAGTGTGTGTTTCAGGGATGGTATGGAAATTATAAAAGATCATTCTCCCTGTTGTTCTCTTATTTTGGGTTATTTATTATTCTCTGCTTATATCACTTATAAATTTAAGGTTTGTGATGAATTTTAGGGATGAGGTACTACAGAAAAATGTATGTGTTTATCAGTGTTCATCTGCAATCCCTGAGTCAGATTTGAAATTGAGTCTTCCAGTATATTCTTACGGTTCTAGGTGCCCCAATTAGTACGAAATAACTCAGAATTGGAATTTGCACACTTTGTAAAATGTACCAACTTTTTATCTGCTTCAACTGGATGCTTATCTCTTTCTCCTGTCAGTGAGAATGTATGGTGTGGTTTTGAGGGTATAAAAAGTAGTCTCCAGGTATGTCTCAGAGTCCTGCCCAAGAAAAGTTTCCTCTACTGCTCTGCAAAACTTCGTCCCATTCCACAGTAGTTCTGAAATGCGAGCAACCATTAGAATCACCAGCCAGAATAGTTTAAATAACAACTTGCTCCCTCCTCCCCCAGTTACTCATTCCATAATAGTTCTAGGGTAGGAGGCAAGAATTTGCATTTCTGATAGATTCCCAAGCATTGTTGATGTTGCTGGTTGGGCTGTATACTTTGAGAAACTAATTTATATTTCTGATGTTACAGTGTCAACAATCCTACCCACGTATAGGGACCAACGTTTGCTTTTAAACTTTTTCATCATTTCATGACCACTTTATTGTGTGTGTGTGTGTGTTTGTGTGTGTGTGTGTGTGTGTGTGTGTGTGTGTGTATGTAGAATATGAATCAGTGAATGGTAAGTACTAGGCTAGAAACCATAGTGTTTGATGCCTGAAAGATAGAGAAATGGTACAGATCATAGTGGCAAGAGAAAAAAATAAAAGTAGAGTCTAGCTACACAGCCTTTTCTTTTAACCTTCTGCGTGTCATCATGCCAAATCATACTTATCTCTTTAGCAACAACTTTGAGTTCCTATTCTATTTTTAAAAGTCTGAAAACTTTTACTAGACCTCTTCTGGACAGCAGCCTAAAATATTCTCAGTTGAGACTCCTCACTGAGTTGACTATAATAAATACCCCCCCCACCTAAGTTTCATGATTCTGTCCTTTTTTCCCTAAAAACAATAGTAATTTTCATGGAATGAAAACCACAAAGTGCTATGAACTGCATTACTTGAAACAATTTGGGATGTGTGGGTAACAGAGTTCAGGTGAATCAGTACAAATCATGCTCTATTATCAAATAAATCTCTAAACCAAAAAAGGAATAGTCCTAATAGTTTTAATAGCAGATGTAAACAAATATAAGTAAAATTCAGAATTGAAAAAGCTTGTGTTAAAGAAATAATAGGTGTATTTTTTCTTCCCAAATGCCAAAGCAGATATCGAGGGCTGAATATATAAATCTGTTCAGAATTCCTATGTTAAGATTGCTGTAATATATATTGTTCTGTAATCATATCTATTGAATTTTCTCTGTGATAGATTAAATGCAGTATATTATACTTAGCTGATGTCCCTCTATTCCTCTACCACTACCTGGCACACAGATTATTAAGATTCTTTAAAGAAAATAGCTTATTGCATTCTATGATTAGATGCCTCAGTTGAATAGTAGCCCTCTGCCAGTTATCATTACAATGCCATATTGATTTTTTTCTCATTTCCATTATGGAAATTAGGATGTTTTTAAAAGAAGCTTCCATATATATTATAGATATAACTGTTTCTGAATAGGAGTTATTTCTTAAAGTTATTTTCTTCAGTGATCTGATGACTCTTACTGATATTCTCTTAAAAGTGTAGTCTTTTGCTACAGTGATAAGCTTTTCCTTAGGTACGTATGAAATGGAGAATTTAAAGACTGGAATAGAAACTGTCTTTAATTACTATGTTTAAATAAGTTTGTGCAAGCACAAGGGCCCGAGTTTGATCCCCAGTACCAAAAATAAATAAATCAATATGTTTAAATATGTTAAGTATAATGGCTAGGAATGTATCTCTATGGTATAAGACTTTATCTAGCAGGCATGAGACCCTGAGGTCAACTCCAGGTAATGCACGCGCACGTGCACACACACACACACACACACTCACAAAACAGTAAGATTTTAGTCATTACTTCATGGAAATCTGCTATAGATTTATATATGAAGTTCTCAGGCATTGTGAGCCTGCTTGTTCTGTTAGCTACCCTCACTAGTACAGTTAATTAAAAGTCAATCAGCAAATATGTATTTAATATTGACTGTATATACATATTTATTTAGTGATTATAAGCCACTCTGCTAAGTGCTCTGGGAGAAATAAAGATGAATGAGATAATATAGTATCTTTAGAGAATTTACAATCCAGACGTGTGTATAATAAGACATGTGTGGCATGAATCATAATGTCATTAGTGGAAGATAAAGATCACATGGGAATTCAAAAGAGACAGAACTAGCATTTGGTGGGAGGACTTGCAGGGGAAAAATATTAATTGCTCAAAATTTAGAGAGATGGTGTTGGGGTTTTCCTTCTTGGAAGAAAGAATAAATGATATAAATCAGAACTTTTGGGATGGTGCCAGGAATTATCATCCTACTTTTTTTGTTGTTGTTGTTCCAGGGATCAAACTTGCAACCTGGCACTTGCAAGGCAGGCGCGGTGCAACTGAGCTAAATCCCTGGCCCTTTCACCCTAATTTTATTGGCACATGTGGTATTAGGCCTGGAGCTGGAAGAAGAATAAGGATACATCAGAATACACTAGGTAGTCCAGGGGAAGATTTTATAGAGAAGTCTATTGTTTAGGGCAATTTAATCTGGCATTTTATAAAATGCACAAGAGAAAAGATAATTAGGGCTAGATTGTTAGCAGTGAAAAAGAGGGAAGAGTCATTTGGAGAAGTCATTCTAGAAGTAGGACATTCATGACCAGATGCTACAAAGTCAGATCAAGTACTTTGTGTTCTGTCTTTCAGGCTTCTACCATACATAGGATTTAATCTCCCCGCTATTCTCCGGAGCTTGCTTACTCAGCTTTCATACACTGGTCTCCTGATAGTTCCTGGAACATTCCAAACCAGTAATTAATGGTTTGGACTTCAGGACTGTTAGAAAAGTCATTACTTCCCATAAGGCTCTGCTTAAATATTACCTTTTACAAAATGTCGTTCACTGACCAAACCTTGAAAAATAGCATCCCAGCAGTCCTTTTATTCCATTTATCAAGTGTTATTTTTCTTTATTGCATCAAAACACTGTCAGTTTAAAAATATTGTTTTCATCATTTGTCTCCTTATCTTTAGATGTTAAGGGTTTAGTTTTGTTGTCTCCTATAACTCTTGCCATCTGCAACATGCTGGGCAATATGTGTGTGTGTGTGTGTGTGTGTGTGTGTGTGTGTGTGTATGTATATGCTCCAAAAGTATTTGTTAAATGAATGAATGGAATAAATGTAAAGGTTAAGAGAATGAGAGATGAAACATTTATGCTACTATTAGAAGTCTGAAGAATTCAAGGGGTAATAATATCATTAACAATATCAGTAAAAGGAGGAAAGAATTGATTCAGGGAAGTGAAAACAAGGAAAGATAAATTCAGCTTCTAAATTCAAGCCGAAGCATAGGATGTGTGTGAAACTACCAAGACAGTGCCGTAAAATGAATGATCAAAAATATGAAGAAAGTCCTGAGTTTTAGATGAAGATTGCTGAGTCATCCTCAGAGTTAGGACTTTAATCAGTGGTAATAGAAAATGACAAGCAATTTTAAAATAACATTTTCAGATTTGGAAACCAAAGTTTCATTTTGAAAAATGTTTTAAATATATGAACTTGTTTACACATTCTTTTTATCTCTTAGCTGGGTTAACAACTTTGGCCATGAAGGTCTTGGACTCTTATTGGATGTGTTGGAAAAACTTCTGGACAAAAAACAGTAAGAATAAACATTTGCAAAAATTTTTCAAAGGAGAAAATTTTTGAACATGATATGATATGAGTTTTTTCTTACTTAGGCAAGAAAATATTGATAAGAAGAATCAATATAAACTAATTCAATGCCTCAAAGCATTTATGAATAATAAGGTGAGTAATATTTATTTATGCTTCTGTTCCTAAAGGGGAGAACTTGCCTGAGAGTATAAAAGTATAAAACAGACAAAATAGTGGACTTGTGCTCAGTATATAAAGGGGTCTTCAAGATGGAAATCATCACATGTACCATTTAAATATTTGCAATATACTTTGCTTCCCATAATATTTAATGGTAGGCTACACATATTCATCTTGTTACCAAATTAGGTAATACTTTTATTTTTCTTCTGTACTTTTTATAATAGGAAAACTTAAATGTCATAAATTGAGTGCCATTTTTATACTTTTTATTCCATTGAAAAGAAAAGGGGTAAAGTATGACATTTTTGCTAAGAATATTAGAAGATTAAAATTTCTATTTTATGTTCAATTAATGTTGGTGAGCGAATATATATGAATGATATCTCTAGAAGATAGAAGGGATTTTAGTTTTGATATGTGTATAACACTAGGAAGAACTATATGAATTATAGAATATTTTTATTATTCTTTTATAAATTACCTGTTTTATATAATTCACCTAATTACCTGATTATTTATATGGTATGTTAACAATCTTAAAATACTTAATAGAAACAATTATAATAATAAATAACTGGCCACATTTGAAATTTCTAGCTGTTGCGGTAACATACCTAATGCAATAAGATTATGTATTTAAGTTATGTGCAGTTTGTCTTATGCATATGGTATTATGTACCACTATATTTATAGTGTGCACATGTATATCGTCAAAGAATACTGACACATGCCATGGATGGTTGCTAGTAGACCTCTGCCTAAAATATAGTGCTATTTCTGAATCTCTCTTAGATGTTGGTACAAGTATAGAATTTCTCAACTTCTGTGCTCAGGTTATACAGAGTCTTATGCCTAGCAAGAAATGATTTATTTTACATTGCTACTCAACAACTCAGGATGGATCTCTTTCTTAAATTGAGGGGAAGTATAACAATAGAAAGAGAACATAGTAAGAGAAATCAAAAGATAATAGTTGATACTTTATCGCTAATAAGATGCCTTTGGAAAATAACTTGACCTCATTGGTAATTAGTCCCCTTATCTGTAAACTGAACTTTAAACCTGTTTGTTTTACATTCTTATTGATTTGTGTTGTTAGCTTCCCCAGTTTTCCACGGTATCAATTATAATCAGGATTGTCACTAGAGAAATATATATTGACAAGAGTTCCTCTAGAACCTTTCCCCAGGATATACTTTGTTGTATCACCCCATTGTTTTTTGTATCTTAAGAGTTTGTCAGTTTTGAAGAACTGTTGATTTTTCTTGGATTATCCTAAGCTAAGTTTTAGTGAGGTCATGTTTATATCTTACATATAGGTCCTCAGAACATGAATAAATTGGTCTTTTAAGTTATAGGAATTTGAAACAGTAGGAATAAATGTGTATCCAGGATAGAAAATATGCAGTGATATGTTCATTTCATGTTAGAATAAATTAAAAAGGAAACTTCCGTTAAAGAGCAATTATATTTTGTGTTCACAAAGACTTTCAATTATTTACTTCAGAAACTCTTTCCCCTTTTTCAATATATTGAATAATAAGACCATGAAAAGCAAGTCATTATCCCTTAACTTCCACTTCCCTAATATTGCTTGGATGTTTGGATTGAAAGATTTTTCAGGTATATTTTTATGTTTTTATTTTTATATCTAATATATCCCTATATATTATAAATTATTATTAATAAATAAAATCTTGAAATTTACAAATATTTCCCTGTCATTCTAACTGATTTCTAAAGCTGTTAAATTTTGTAACTGTGTGGTAGTAATTCAGCTCTCAGATTTACACATGTGCTTTTTAAAACAATACAAGTGCTTTTTACTTATATTTCTTTTTTTGTTTGTTTGTTTGTTTGTTTTGAGACAGGGTCTCACTATGTAGTTGAGACTCACCTGGAACTCACTATGTAGCCCAGGCTGGTCTCGAACTCAAAGCGATGCTCCTGCTTCAGCCTCCTGAGTGCTGGGATTACAGGCGTGTGCCACCACACCCGCCTATATTTTTTAATTTTTATTTTGTACTGGCCACCTTTATACATACCTATCCCTTTGTTTTTCTTTGCTTCTTTCCAGTATTTTTTATCTTTTCTTGTCTCCACATGTTTCTTTATTTATTAGGGTCCATGCTAAAGTCGCATTTCAGAAGAAGGCACTAGAAGTGTTTGTTAGGAAAGTACAGGAACAGGACTTGTTCTTTAAAAAGATTGCGGAGTCTGAATGCCTCACTCCATTAACACAGAGCTGGATTTCCAAATTCTATCCTATTCCTAGCTTCCATTCCATTGGATCATAACAGTAGGAACATTCTATTGGGTTTACCTTTTTTTTTGGTAATGGGGCTCTAACTCAGGTCCTTGAATTTGTGAAGCAGGCGCTGGAACCACTGAGCTAAATTCCTGGCCCTGGGTTTGGCTTTTTAAGTAGGTCATTCTGTTCTCTTCATCTTCTGCCACCATCTGTATCGATTAGCTCACAAAGACAATCACCTGACTCACCTTCTAGGTAATTTTTTGTTTTGTTTTGTTTTAAGCAAAGAAAATGGGAAAATGAACTAAGATAGATGCTAAGCTGTGTTGGCACCTTTCAGTAATTCCCTAAGCTGATTTTATATATTAACCTTAAATATTGTATTCTTTAGACTATGTTACTGAAAAACTGTTAAAGAAATATGTTCAAAATTGTTAAAAAAACTGTTACATCTCTAAATATTAATAAATATATTTTTATCTGAAAAAAGTCACATTTAGGAGTTTTAGCAATGATTCTTTCCTCTAAGTTCTTTTAGAAGTTAAATTAAGAACCATGCTATTGTTCGTGTGTTTGATACTTAAGTACAGGTTAGCTTGAAATGATAATTTTCCTCTGATGAAACATTGTCAGTTTTCACTGATAGACTATAAAATGAAACAACCATTTTTCAGGAAAAATACAAGAAATAGCTTGTGGTGCATAGATGAAAGAAAATATCCCTTTCTTCAATATAAGAAAAACCCGTTTCAAGCTCTATTTAGCATTTTATCTATTTGTTAGAACTTATGTGTGTGTGTCTGTGTATGGACATTTATGGGTCCATGCCTAGAAAATAAATGAAAATGATGTCTTCTCTGCCTTTTGACTGTGACTTTTAATGAAACCTAGGTGCCATATCTTTGGGTTCATAGCCTTTGCAAAAAGGAGGAGGATAAGAACAAGAAGGGGTAGAAGATCTATGCCAAGGTTTATCACTTTTTAATTGGCATATAGTACATAATTGAGCTTTTAAATTCATTTTTTTGTTCACCTTAAATTCCCATGCAAATATATTGTATAATTTAACCATAAATTCCAGACTTCCTTAGAGATACCCAGTGGCACAGAATTGTATTAAAAAATCATATTAGTATTTGTTTCACATGTTCTTTGTTGAAGTAGTACTGATTGTTCCCATATATCTCTCAAATTTTTGTGTAGTACTGATTGTTCCCATATTTCTCTCAAATTTTTGTGGAAATTGTACAGTAGAATATTGGAGCTCATATCTGACCAAGGGACAAAACCTCCAAGATGGAGTTAGTTTAACTAAAAAAGCGATAGATAACTAATAGAATTTGAAAAGCATTTATATATTTTATGTAGGACCTCAGTGTGGAGATATGGGTGTTTTTGAAAATACTTTTAGGTTGCTTTTTTATATTGAAAAATGTTCCATAGACATTTTAATTTTAACTTTTGATTTTTTGTTTTAGTTTGGATTGCAAAGGATTTTAGGAGATGAACGAAGTCTTTTACTATTGGCAAGAGCAATTGATCCCAAACAACCCAACATGATGACTGAAATAGTAAAAATACTTTCTGCTATTTGCATTGTTGGTGAAGAGAACATTCTGGATAAACTTTTAGGGGCAATAACTATTGCAGCAGAAAGAAATAACAGGGAATGATTTTCACCAGCTGTGGAAGGATTAGAAAATCATGAAGCTTTGCAATTACAGTTGGCGTGCATGCAGTTTAAAAACAATAATAGAGTTTAGAAAATTATTGGCATTTTTATCTTGTCAGTTTATATTTTAGCATTTTTTGTTGATATTATCGAAACTAGGTTTAAACTGACTCCTAATAGGAAATTCTTCCCAGATGAGTTCAAACTAAATAAATAGAATTTTATGCACTTGCAGGTAGCACAATCATTAGATAAATAGGCAAAAATCAGTTATTTTGACAAATGCACTCATACTTTATGCTGTACACCAGGCAGTCTTTACTTCTTTAATTGAATTGACTAGATGCCTTTATTGTGTGCTATTACTTTACAACAGAATATACTTTGCCTGTTTATGAAAACTGAAATGAGGAATTATTTATAGAGCGCAATAAATTAATCTCTTAGAAAAAGATAGGTTGTTGATATTTATTGAGTGTTTATGTATATTCCAAAGTCAGCAAGTGTGGTCAAAATCAAACATGTTTTGAATCATATCTTATGAAATAATGATGAATCAAAGACCAAATTTGAGTTCAATGTTATTATTAAGTTTAGTTTATGAGAAATCACTATAATAAAAATGAAATGTGCTTAGGACATGAACTAAAATATTTCTTTTGAACATTTCATGTGACAGTAATACTTTCAATTTGAAACAGAACAGGACCATGCAAAGATTTAGGGATGTTTTAAGATGTTGATTTTTCCATAACTGTTAGAATAAAATGAGATATTGCTTAGTCCTACCTGCTGTACTTAAAGGTAAAAAAATAAACATTACACAAAAATATTGTCTGCAACTTTAAATCTTTTCTTAATGAGAACAGAGGAGGTAATATGAAAAAGGGAAGTTTTCATAGACATCTTAGAAAAATCAGTTTATAAATAATAATTATTTTGCTTGTCAATTAGCATTTCAATATTCAGCTCATAAAATATTACCTAGTCTGGTATACTTATTACAATTCAATTATCATTTCAGGTGTCATTTGATAAAAGTAACCCACTACAAAAAAATTAAAAATCTGAGAGTAGAGAGAAAGAGGAAAAAATTTGAGATATATTATGTATGTGTATCAATTTCCCACAACAAATGTAATCATTATGTACTGTAAACATATATTAGTAAAATATTTTGGCATTATGTAATCAAGTGTGCTTTTCAGGGTGTCTGCCAGAAAAATCATTTTCCTCAGTTTTTTCTATTAGAATTTTCAGTTTGATGCCCTAAATTATTTACAGCTATCAATATTTATCTTTAGAAATATATTTAGAGGAACACAATTACAATAATTGTAATGGTCTTTCAGTTGGAATTTTATCAAGAGATCTATTTTATATTGTGCTCATAGTTCACAACAATATAATGTGTACTTGACATTAACTTAGAGTAGATTTTTTGTATACAAATACACAAAGTATTGAGGTACTACATATGTCGTTTAGTTTAATTTCAAAACATTACATTGTTTACCATATATCTGTATACAATTTTTGTCAAAAGCATTAAATAATGTTTAAAATTATAATGGTCTATTTAAACATCAGCACCAGAAAAATAATAGGAAAGCCTGAAAGGAATAACCCATGCTAATGATAAGTGTGTGTGTATGTGTGTAGTAATTCTTATTCTGTTTTTTCTTTTTTCTTTTTCTCTATAGTCTGGATAAACTTTTAGGGGCAATAACTACTGCAGCAGAAAGAAATAACAGGGAACGATTTTCACCAGTGGTGGAAGGATTAGAAAATCATGAAGCTTTGCAATTACAGGTCAGTTAATTTTGTCTCAAATTGCATCTAGAATTACATTTAGAGTTCTCATTTTCTGTGACATCTTTCTCCAGTTTACCTTGCATTTAAATACTATGGAATGTAAAAATAAAATTCCTCCTGTTGTTGGAAGTTTTGGTTGTGAAAATAATAATTTGTTTAAACTTAGGGAAATATTACTGAATTATTAGTAATATGGCCCCTATGATTATCATTAGTATCATAATTTACTAATCAGTGTAATTATACCAGGAAGTTGATGACTTAGCAATAACCAGGGCCAAAGGAAAAGCAATTCAGTCAGTGCTGTTATCCTAAGAGATGTTAGTCAACTCTGTCGGCTTTTTGTAGAAATTTAAGAAAATGATGTTTGTCAATCTTTGTGATATTCAGGCAACATTCATAGGCCTCACTCAACAAAACAGAGGTGACTGAATTGCTACTGTATGTCAAGGTTCATCTGATAGCCTTATATAGACCCAGCCTAAATATTTCCTTCACAAAATAACAAATTTGTAAATTGTGTGGTATGCAGTTTTTTGGCTTAAAAACTTTATTAAGATAAAGAAAATAAAAAAAAACTGCTGTCTTTTTTTTAGTGGTTACAGGAAATGATCTGTTTTATGAAAAGTAACTTTGTTTTTGAGGGATGAGAACTCCTGTTTATTATTTGAATTTATAATGTTTGGTCCTAGACTATAAATTTTAGTTTGAATATGTCATTTGATTTAATTATGCAACTCAACTTTCTAGGTATTATTATCTCAATTTTTCATATGAGATGTATAGGCAGAATGAGTTAAATAAACTCGTTTAAAGTGATTCAGCGTATAAGAGTCAGAATTTGATACTTGGTTGTCTAGTCTCTGATCATAATCTCTTTCTTTTAGATAGTGTATGCATCTTAATGCACCATGGAAAACACTCTTTGAAAGATATTTTTTTTTCATGAAGTTTATTGGTACATTGTAGGTATACAATACAGTTACATTCATCATTGGGATCTTGTACCTTTACATGATGTATCTTGGTTCTTATTTTTTCCCCATGCCCCTGCCCTCCCTTAATCCCCTCCACCCTTCCCTATTTACAAAGACTTTGTTTCAATTTTTTCCTCTTCTTGTAGTTTTTCTTTTCCCTTCTTTCCCCTCCCCTTCCCACTTCCCCTCCTTCTTTAGTCCTTTTCTTCCTATTTCACATTATCTGTTATACAATTTGAACCTTATTTACACTTTTAGTTTTTCATACCAGAGAAACTATTCAATATTTACACGTGTCCCATTTATTTCACTTAAGAGTATCACCTCAGTGTGCATCCATTTAGCTATACATGTCTCTAGTTCCTCATTGTTTATGGCTATTACTCCATTTTATAGAAAAAAATACTTGTTCTTTATCTAGTCTTCAACTGATGGGCAATTGGGCTGTTTCCAAGTTTTAGCTATTACAAACTGTGCCACTATAAACATGGGTACACATATTTCGCTGTGGTATGATTCTTTTAATTCTTTGGGAAAGATACCCAGCAGAGGTATAGCTGGGTCAAGTGGTACCTATAATACTAGTTGTTTGACGCATCTCCATATTGATTTCCACAGTGTTTGCACTAGTCTGCACTCCCACCAACAATGGAGAAGGGTTCCTTTCTCCCCACATCCCCACCAGCATGTGTTATTGGTTAATTTCTTTTCTTTTCTTCTTTTTTTTTTTTAACTGGGGATCAAACACAGGACCTTATGCTTGTGAGGCAGGCAGCGGAACCACTGAGCTAAATCCGGGCCCTGTTAATTTCTTGATAGCAACCATTCTTTCTAGGGTGAGTTAGAATCTCAGCATTGTTTTCATCTGCATCTCTGGAATGACCAGTGATGTTGAACATTTTTCATAATTTATTTGCTGCTTTTACTTGTTTGAGAAATGTCTGTTCATTTCAAATGCCCACTTTTGAATCGGGTCTTTATATTTGAGGGTCTGATTTTTTTGAGTTCTTTACATATTCTACGTAGTAGACCTTTGTCTGAAGAACAACTGTTAAAATTTTTTCCCACATTGTAGGTTGTCTCTTACCTCTGTTGGTCATTTCTCTTGAAGTGCAGAAGTCTTTTAATAAAATGAGATTCCAATTGTTGTTGATTCTTTTTGCTAGTTCCTGTGCTATTGAGGATTTGTTCATAAAGTCTTTTGCTATGCCAATATTTTTGAGAGTTCTACCTAACTTATCTTCCAGCAAGTTTATTGTTTCTGATTTAATATTTAGATCTTTAATCCATGCTGATTTTAGTTGAGTGCATGGTGAAAGGGGTCTAGTTTTGACCTTTGGGAGGTTGAAATCCAGTTTTCCAGCACATTTTATTGAAGAGGCTATCTTTCCTCCAGTGAGGATGGTTGGCTCCTTTGTCAAAGATTAGGTAGCTGAGTATATCTAGAGTTGTTTCTGTATCTTCCAGTCTATTCCACTGATCTTTGGATGATCTGTTTCGTTGCCAGAACCATGTTTTTTTTTTTTGTTTATTTGTTTGTTTGTTTTTTGTTTTTTTTTGTTTTTTTGGCTTTGCAGTATAGTTTCAAGTTAGGAATTGTGATAACCACTGTCATGTTTCTGTGGTCTAGAATTGCTTTTGCTACTCCATGTCTCTTCTGATTCCAAATGAATTTTTGGATTTTTTTTCTCTAGTTCAGTTAAATATACTGTTGTGATTTCAAAGGGACTGCATTGAATCTGAATAGCAGTTTTGGAAAAATGGACATTTTTACTATGTTGATTTTTTCATACCCAGGAGGAAGGGATGTCTTTTCATTTTCTTATATCCTCTTTGATCTCTTTTCTTTGAAAGCTATTTTAAACTCTTTGTATGGTGATTCAACAGAGAACATGGTTCCACATTTAATTTTATCAAACTTTTCTTGTATTGAGTATTGAAATATTAAAATTTGTCATCTGACATGAAACTAACACAGTTTGTATTTGTTTAGTATGAAATATTGGTATCTTTTTTCCACCAGAGTTTGAGACTCTATAGTGTGACAAAATTCTAATAAGATAAACTTGTCTGTTGTGCTTTTTAAGTCATACATATTTTTAATAACTAGGTTTTTTCCTATTTTTTCCTTTTTGTATCACATTTCATTTCATCATGACATTTAATCTCAATAAAATTTCGTATGTGTATTAAAAACTGCCTTTTTTAGTTCCCTTTTTGAAAGTTTTGTCTTTGTTTCTAGGATTTGGCCTATAAACTAAATTTCATTGACATTCAGACATATGTCTAAATTTGTGCATCTCTTGCAAAGTTTATATAGGAAGAGTGAAATATTTTAATTTTATTCAATTTTTTCATTATATTTTAAACCTAGTTTGCCTAGCTTGGGGCAAATTTATTTACATATTTAAAGAATTTTTAAATAAATTTTTAACTTAAATTCTGTGAATTATATGCATTATTATCTCCAATTTACTAATCAAGGAAATCAGTTTCCCGGAGGTTAAGTAACCCACTCAAAATCATGTTATCTGTTAAGGGACCGAAGTTTGCTTTGAATTTGGGATTTTATAATGCCAATCTGTGTGTACCGCTTTCACTCTACTTTAAAGTGATGCTTCTGGTACAAGAGCCCAATGATAAATGTACCTGTACTGTAAATGTACCAATAAACTCAATGAGAAAAAAAATAAAAATAAAATGATGCTTCTACCATAGTGTAGTTTACTCCGAACAGTGAGATGGTTGACATTTCCCATCCTGCAGTAAGTTGGACAGAATAGAATTTTTAAAGTGGTATGTATTTAACTAGAAACATATAGAAAAAATTAGACATTTTGATAGCTACTCAATAAATTGTTGAATATTGCTTATAGATGCAAACATATGCAAACTACTGTTTGAAATTTCTTACCTTAATGAGCTACAAAAATTAGTAATTTTTTATATACAGAGCTTAGTACACTCACAAGAATTGTGAAGCGGGTCTGTTTGGAGTATTTAGTGCAAAAGAAAAAGTATCCTCTAAAAGTTCAAAAATATATTCAGGATACAGAAATGAAAAATAAAAGTTTAAATGTGTTGTTTAAAAAATACAGTTACTGCTGTATTTTAACAGAATGACTTTTCTATTTCGGTAGTATCCTGAGACTTTGCAAAATGTTTTAATAGTCACAGCAAGTAATTCTGTTAAAATACAGGATTAATAATACTTTAAATAAGAGTTACATAATGTCTCCCCCTTCTTACTTTAAAGACATGTTATTAACTTCACAGATTTTTTTTCCAGTTCACATTTAAGGTGAAATTTTCCTTGTGATAAGATTGTCATTATTTTTATCAGTTCTTGAAATAGGTAGAAGATAAACCATGTATCTTGATATGCTGTCTCTTCATTGAATTCTCTTTATCATAGCTGCATTTTCTGTTCTCAGGTATTGCAACACCTTTTCATCTGACTTATGCTTTTTTTTTCATTGAGTTTATTGGTACATTTTAGATATACAGTACAGTTATATTCATCATTGGGATCTTATACCATTACACGACATGTCTTGGTTCTCATTTTTCCCCTTATCCCTGCCCTCCTTTCACCTTTTCCTATTTACAAATACTTTATTTCCATTTTTTCATGTTTTTTTTTCTTTTCTTTTTTCTCAAACTGAGCAGTATGGACATTTTAGACAGAATGGTGTTATGTAATTTGCTCACTTTTGTGTTGGTGGAATGTTTAGTGGCATCTCTGTTTCCTATCCACTAGATATCAGTTTCACATTTCTCTCCCAGTCTTGACAACCAAAAGTTTCTCCAGGCAATGCCATATATGCTAACTAGAAGGCAATAGGTACATACCCCAAGCAGAGACACACTGATGATGACAGATGACATTGAACTTTGTGAAAGTAGACTTTTTATTTTTAATTGAGTTTATTGGTACATTTTAGGTATACAGTAAAGTTACATTCATTATTGGGATCTTGTACCTTTACGTGACAGGTCTTGGTTCTCATTTTTTCCTCTTGTCCCTGCCCTCCCTTCACCCCTCCCCTCCTCCTCTCCCCATTTACAAACATTTTATTTCCATTTTTTCATTTTCTCCTATTTTTTTCTTGCCCTTATTACCTTTCCCCTACCCTTCCCACTTCCCCTACACCTTTAGCCCTTTTCTTCCTATTTCACATTGTCAATTATATCATTAGGATCTTATGTACCATGATATTTTTTCACACCAGAGAAACTATTTGCCCATCAGTTGGAGTAAAGATGTGGTTTTTCTATAAAGTTGAATACTACTCAGCCATAAAGAATGAGAAACTAGAGTAATTCATAGGAAAATGAATATATATTGAGGATCTACTCCTAAGTGAATAAATGTCACACATGTATACATGACTTATGCTTCTAAGTAGCCCCTTATTTCACTTTTTTCATTTTGAAGTTCATGTCTCTAAAATAGTAAACTTTACTTATTTTCTAATATACGTTTCACTACCCAGCTTTCTCACAGCTCTCCAAAAGGTCTAAAATGATCTTCTTCTTGCAACATCCAGTGGCTTCTTTCCAATCCTGATCACTTGGCACTATTGATCATTCCCTTTTTGAAATGGTTATCTTCCCTGACCTTTCCAGGCACTGTTCTCTTTCTGCTGTGTGACTACCTGTAATTGTCCTTACACTATCACTTTAATGTGATGCTTGTCTTCTGACCTCTCACGTATTATGTTCTCCATTTTCTGTCAGTGGTCCTCTTCTATTATCACTTTATGTTATTCTATCCATACATGCCTATACATACATACACAAACATGTAATTATGCTCATTGGCATGTACATATTTTCTCCATGAACATTCTAAATTACTTCCCTGCCTTTTATATACAACTATGTCTAGTAAATTATCAGATATATAAGTTCAGTTCATGCCGCTTTGAATTTTCAAACCTACTTATCCAAGCGCATAATAAGGTATCTTACATTCATTACAAAAAATATCATTTATAATCCATGTGCCAAACCATCTTCTAAATGTTTCACCTATGCTATCTCATTTAAATGCCACAGCATTTTTATGAGCAATATAGTAATAATATCCCCACTTTATGGATGAGTCTACTGAGGTATATGTAGAGATTACATCTCATTTTTGTAGTATGGATATATAAGCAAAACTCAGATTAGACACGAGGGAGTCTAACTCTAAAACTCATGCTATAACTAATAGAATGAACTTTTCTGATATTAAAACCAAACTCATTATCTCTTCCTTTTAACCTGATTCTTCCAAAAAGAGCCTACCCTTCTTTCTTTGTTTCTCATTTTAGATTATAGAGGTATATTCTATCTAAATCTAGTTTTCCTCAAGTTATCATTCTTCTTTGCCTCCTGTATCCATCCAGTCAATTTTCAAGTCTTACCATTCTCTCTACCCTAGTGCCTTTATCTTCTCCCACCAGTATTATTTCAGCAATTTCCTAATTAGTAGTATCCCATATTGATGCACTCTTCCTCTCTGAACAAATATTCTACACTGTTCTTAAAGATAAACCTGATTCTAAACATATTAGAAAAACTTAAACTTGTGATCCATTGCTAACTTGATAAAGTTAGGTGAAGTTTATTGTGACTCACAAGCTCATAGTTTCTCTCATATAAAAACCCAAAATACAGTGGACCCTTGACTTACGAACTCTGTTTGTTCCTGATGGCTAGTTGTTACTCAACTTGGTCAGTTGCCTTCAAGGTCTTTCTCCTGTTTAATTTTAGGCCACACTTTCTTCCCAGCAGATATCTGTGTCCTTGGAAAGACACTGGCCTAGGATTTCTGAATTAACTCCACACAGGAAAGAATATTATAGTAATTCTTCTAGAACGCTTTAAATTCGTATCTGAGACCTTCTGGCACAAGCATCTGGCATTCAGGTTGTAACTCAAGACTTTGTAAATTACAGTTAAAATTCTGGTTGTAACTCAAGCTGTAACCCATTTGTCAAGCCGATTGTAACTGAGGGTCCACTGTATATAAAAAAGTAGCAAAATAAAAGATACATAATAGGAAGCAGAGAGATAGATCTTTTGCAAAAGGAAAGGGAAACAAGACATGAAGGAAAAAGGTGGAATGATTTTGTACTATAAGAGGAAAACAGTTAACTCACACTCTTTTAAAGATTTATATACTTAGAATTTGAGCATACCATTTTTGTTTTTGATTTCGTTTTAACGTATTTATTATAACAGATGCAGTTCACATCTAGCTTTTGTTTTCTCTTTCCCCTCCCACAACCATATTTGTTGGGCCATTTCCTTGTAACTGAGCAGTCAATGAATGTACTTGCAGTATACATGGCCACCAGTAGTTTTAAATCTGTTCTTACAGGGTGCAGATGGATTTCAATAATTTATACAAACAAGTGAGTTAATGCTCAATCACTGCAAATTTAAACTATTGTAGAAGTTATTCAAGAATGAATTCTGTAGTTCTTTGGACCTTAGGTTTTAAAGATTAGAATATAAGTCTTTTTCCTTAAGTCTCCAGTGTAGAGCTATTCGATCTATAATTTCTGCATTGTACTATATTCATGTTGTTCTATATGGCAGTTTTGAGCTCCATGTAGATTTTGAATATGTAGACTATGGCAAGTGAAACTGAACAGCTGAATGCTTAACTTAATTGTTATTAAATTAAACTGTGATGAGAGGTACTATTGTGTGTATGTGTATATTCACATGTGTGCATGTATTTGCATTATATGCATACCAAGTAGAGAGGAGCATAGCTGAAATTAAAGGAGGGGGAGTATAGGAACCATTATTTTGGATCATAGAAGTCTATACATATGTTACTGCTTAGAATGTCTACTCACTGAGTTTTAACCCAATCCAATAATTATTTTCTACTTTTGCTGTTTTTGTTTATATTTCATGATATATTCTGATAACTTCTTTATGTACTAGGTAATATACTGTTAAACTAATTGTATGTCTTTCTATAGTTTTAAAGTAGATATTCTTAGTATATTCAGCATAAAATTTTATTATTTTATTCATCGTTGAAATCTTTTGTTGATGAATTTATGAATGGAATTTGTAATACATCTGAATGGACCTTAAATTTTCTGTATTTGTAATAAGGTGATGATATTTAGAAACATGAGTCTTCTCAGTGCCTCCTGACTTTATGTAAGTTGGTTATCTGCTTTGAGCTTCACTTCTTCATCTGTAAAATGAGGATACTGGTAATACTTCTCTTGTATGCTTTTTTTGAGGATGAAATTAGATAGTTTTGTTTTGTTTTTTGGTACTGGGGATCGAACTCGGGACCATGCGCTTGTGATGCAGGCGGTAGAAACCCTGAGCTAAATCCCTGGCCCAAGGATGAAATTAGAGAGTTAATTATATAAGAACCTTATACATTTTTGTGTAATTAATAGTAACAATAATAATAGTTTGAAAATTTACATCCACACAGTGATTATTTCATGCTCATAATTAAGTGATATATTCTGCTTTTAAGCTAATTATAATTTATTGAAATTTGTATTCATAGTAACAATTATTTCAATTTTGGATTGATATGTTCCTGTTCTCTGAAAAAGGCAGTGACTATGGCATAAAGGATGGAAATACTTAAGATAACTTTTTTGTTTTTCACATTCAGGCAATAAAAACATTTCTAAAAAGGAGTAATATTTGAGAAATTAAGTTAGAAAAATATGTATACATATATATATATATATATATATGACTATCTCATGTTATTTATAATTAATTAGATTTCTGTTAGAATTTGATAAATACTAAAGGGTGCATTGATAAGCCTTTGCTTTTATTGTTTAAACTACTTCAATGTGTCTCATTATTTGAGACTATAATTTATAGATTCAACTTCTGTTTTCATATTAACTATATATTTATACATTATATGTAACAGGTGAGCATTGCAGCATTTATTTTATTTAGTATAAAATAATTTTTATGTTGCTGTGTTCATTAATTTTGACTTTTACTATTTTTAATGTCTCTTTATCTAAATACTTTCATTTGTGTAAAGGTACTTTTACAAGAATCATTAACTTGTTTCTTATGGAATGTTCTCTATACTTGTAGGCTATTATTACAAGCCATTAAGCTACAATTTCTTCTGGCAAAAACAACCCTAGCAGAAGGCAACTTTTCTCTCTATTAATTTTGAATTGGGCATGTACTTTGGCTTGTTCAGTCATGTCATAGTTGTAATACAATAATAATCACTCAAGCAAATAAAATAATATAGAACTGTACATAGTATGTAAACTTTGTATATCTGTTAAGGTAATATCAATTCTATGCCAAATATTTAGCCAGTTGTTGCTTTTATCTTGATATGTGGACATTGCTTGAAATTGGAGTACCTTGTACAGTTGTCATTTAGATGTCTTGCAGTGTAACAAATAACCTGAGTTTCCCCTTTTAAAACATGAAACTTTTGATTTTTTGTAACTGGATGTAAAATAGATGATCTCCTCAAAAGTGGCTTAGCTATGTCAAAAATAGATACAAAAGTAAAAGCAATATACATTTTAATCTTTTCTTTCTACTTTAAAAAAAAAGCCCTATCATAATGATAAATCTGGAGAGCCAGGTGTGGTGGTAGGGATATCAGCACTTGGGAGGTTAAGGCAGGAGAATCAACACAGATTCAAGGCCAGCCTAGAGTACACAGTGAATTCAAGGCCAGCCTTGAAGTAGTGAGACTATATCACAAAGAACTCTATGGAAGACAAGTTAAAATACTTTTGAAATTTGTTTTTGCTTCTATGCCCTTGATTTATTTATGTTGTTTCTATAGATACATAACATTTTTACTAAGTTTGGTATTTTCCATGAGTTCCCTTGCATTCAGCTCTTTGAACACTCTACTACTCACTACATACTAAATATAATCAATTTAGATATATAGCTCTTCAACTAATCTGTATGCTAGTTGCCTTAGATTTGAGTAGCATTTTCAAAAATGCTATTGTTGTATAATGAATGGACTACATGAAAATTAGCATTTTATTGATTCCCTTCTAATTTACAATTTCCAGAAAGTAAGTCCTCTTTTATGATAGGGAGCTTTTAAATCAGAAAGTAAGAAAAGCAAAAGTCATTTTCTAGTATCAATATAATTAATGAAACATTTCATTGGAAAACAAGCCCTCATCTATACTTTATTATGCAGTGCATTTTAGTATTGGTGTCACAGTGTGTTCCGGTTGATATTAATTCAGTTACATTAACTTTTCACGCTTACCAAGTTAATTTATTTTAATTATATATTTTAGTATTCTGTGCAAATTCATCCCGATTAGAGGATGGAAAAAGCATAAATTAATGATTTCCCCAAGTTATCACTGTTTCTTGATAAATATTAGGGTACTTTATAACTTTATTTTATTTATTTTAGTAAAGTATTTATAACCATGGAGAATTGAGGGCAATGGTACTCTAAGGACAGCTGGATGAAAGATACATTTCATAATCATTTCAAAGGCTCTATATGTGTATTTTCTGAGCTTTGGGTTTCTCAGAGTGAGTTAATGTTTTCTGTGTTGTTCAGCAAAGCATGCACACTTGACCATCATTACCTCTTTGTTAGAATTAGTTTGAACATTAGAAACTACAGTTAATTTTTTGTTTATAATCTAAGAATGATCATCATTATACATGTAGATATATTTGCATTTTTAAATTTTATTATATATGTATTAATGTCTTTAGTGAGTGCATTATTTGAGTGTATTAAGTAAATAGTTCCTCAATTTATTTCAGTGCATTTTCTCTAAGCAAAATTTCCTTTCTTATTACAGGTGGCCTGCATGCAGTTTATCAATGCCCTTGTCACTTCTCCATATGAACTTGATTTTCGAATACATTTAAGGAATGAATTCCTTCGTTCAGGACTAAAAGCAATGTTACCAGTAAGTTGTGTACATACATTTATTATGCTGATAAACCGTATCATTTTTTTCAAGCAGGGTATGTACATGTGCCTTGCTATTTTTGTGATAAATAATTAGAAATTTTGTAAGCTTTTATATATTGCAGTAATAGTTTCAGTATACAAATGATTCAGGATTTAAAATGCACCTATTGATGTATATGTGTTTCAAGTTTTTTGGCTTCTTCAAGTCAATAGGGAGCTTCTTTGAATTTTAACTATTGAGAACATAAAAGATTATGCTTCTAAAGAAAAAGACCTTATTTCTTAAATATAAATATTTGTTATAATTATGAAAATGTTAAATATTTTTTGAAAAATTATTTGCTTCTAAGATAAATCAGCATGTTCTAATAATATAGCTACGGTGGCTCTGTACTTTATTTTATTATTCATATTAACTGAAGAGTGACTTTTTTAAAGACACAGATATTTTTAAAAGGAGATACAAGGTTAATTGAAATACAAAAATTAGGAGTTAGCTGGTGAGGAACCAGTAAGTGTATACTCTGTATATGTAAATTTTGATTGACTACTCTTCACTAAAACTGATTATAAGTTTTATTAGTGGGTCTATTTGGTTTCAGAAATTTGTGTGTTGACATTGTCTTGAATGATTCTTTAATTCTTAATTTTAAAGACCAAGGAATTGGCTGCATTGTTCACGGGAACATTTATAATGACCCATGTAGAGGTTGAATGTGCAGTTAAGATAGGTGAATATGCAAAAGGATTATGGCATTTACAGCATGTGTTTATTCTTGTTTTATCACTAATCTCTCCTTTTGAAAAGCTGCTGGCCTTAGAAAGTTAGAGAAATTCTTGTCTAGTTTGCTTTCGAGTTGCTTTTTTATTGGTTTCCCTGCTTGTTCTTACTGGAATGTTTCTCTTTTTTTCCTACAGAAGTGTTGTCTGGACACTTGGTGGTTGCAGGGGCTCTTTAGCATTTTGTACTCAGTTACTAATATGACATATTTTCTGGCTTAATTGTTGATAGTACTCTTCTCGTCTTTCTATTGCCTTTATGTCTAATTTAACATTTTTTTCCTTATACTGCTGAATGGCTAGTGAAGAAATCTATGATTCTCATTTTAATTTATTTTGATTCTCATAATTTTTTAAGAATGGATTTTTTTGAGACAGGGTTTCACTATGCAGCCCAGGCTTGGGAACTTGGGCTGATGCTCGTGCCTCAGCCTTCTGAGTCCTGGGGTTATAGGTGTGCTCCACCACATTTGGCAGTTTGCATCATTTAAAAAATGATAGACAAGATAACTCTTGTCTTTACCTTTTGCCTTTTCATCTGAATATATTAATCTTTTCCAGGCTTAGTGATCTCATAATATGTTGCTCATTTGATTGCTAAGACAACCTAAGACTTTAATTAGTGTTTATAAGCTATGCTTTTCGGTTGGCCATTTACCCTGTACGAGGCCTTTTATAGGAGAAAGTACTTCTTACTACATGTATTCTTCATGAGTTCTGCATCACTGTTGTTTCTCCCTGGAGTTCCTGATCCTGAGGGCACGTCTTGTGTCTGTGGTTGCAGGTTCTCCTTCCCAGGAGCCAGAGTGAACTTCCAGACTGCTTTGTTCTTTTCTCTGCATTGTGCTCCCTTTCTCTAGCGTCTCTGTAGGTTCTAGTTTTCCTTTCAGCTCCCTCCTGATTCCTGGAATCAACAGGTACTTATTTTTTAACTTTTTCCTCCAAGTTATTTTCTAGGTGTCTGGACTCTGGGCCCCCAAGAGGCTGTCTTTTGTGGCCGATCTTGACTCTGCCATTTTTCTTCTTTATTTGCCTTGTCGTTAGGTAAATAAGTAAACTTTAGGTAAATTGGATACATAAAGGAAGAATGTAGTGAGAAATTGTTTTTGTAGGCTATGGGCATACTTTATCATTTTTAAAAGACCGATGAGCCCTTTTTAAGTCTTTTGAAAACTTGACTGGTAATGGCTGGTAATGACTAGTGTACTGGTAATGGTGTTTGATTTACTCTGAAGTGCATTGAAATACAAAAACTTATTTTATGTTTCAGGTATTGTGCAAAACGATGTTTCATAACTATGCAGTAATTCTGTTAAAGAAACAAGCATGTATATAATTTCATATGCTAGTGATAGTGTAATTCAGAAAATTTTATGATATCCTTCATTTCATAATATACTTTTTTTTTTTTTTTTTTTTTTTTTTTTTTTTTT
>NW_022900951.1:73713656-73730775 GCF_012274545.1 Fukomys damarensis
TTTTTTTTTTTTTTTTTTTTTTTTTTTTTTGGTACCAGGGATAGAACTCAGGTCCTTGTGCTTGCAAGGCAAGCACTGGAATCACTGAGCTAAATCCCCATTCCCATATTATACTTTTGTGATCTATTTTCATTTTATAGGATATCTGTCATATTATTAGTGCTATGTAAAAAAATTTAATTGAGGACCAGGGATTTAGCTCAGTTTTTCCACCGTCTGCTTTGAAAGCACAGTGTCTTGAGTTCAATCCCCGGTACCAAAAAAAAATTTAATTGATTAAAGTTTGGTTTATCAAGATTTTATAGATACATCTTTCAGGGTTTGACATTTGCCTGAAAGGAAATTTTATAAATATAAATCAACATATGTCATATATTCATTTCAGTAGCCTAGAGCATTATTGATAAAGAGCATTTATATTACATTTATACGTGTTCATCCTTTTATGCTGTATAAATTACACATTTAATGAGATATTTTCACTGAAAATATTTTAATTATGTAGACTAATTTCCATTTTTCTGAAGTTTTTATGCTAATTAGATGTCAGTATATAACTTACATTTTTCTATTTTTCAAACCTTTGAATGTATTCAAATTTTATGATCGATGTTTAAGAGAATGTATTGTCATGTAAGAATAAGGAAAAGAATACACTTTAAAATGTGTGAATAAAATGTGTGAAAGGTTGCCATAATGATGAGCCTACGGATATGTCTGACATCTGTCATTTTTTGAAAATAATTAAGAAAACCAGCGATTATATGATCTGCTAATGTTAGATCATTTTTCATTCTAATAAATCTCTTCATTCCTCTTCAAATTGGAAAACTAGACCCAAAGCACATTCTTATAAAAGCTGAAACTATGTGGATACATTGGGCAGAAACTTATTAAAAATATTTTTTGGTTCTATAAATTCCATTTCAGTAAATTATTATGTATGTAAAAGAAAAAGAACATATAAAATAGCCTAAATTTGTGTTTGGCTTCACTATAATCGCCATTACAGCTCCATTTATTACTGTTCTTTTGAATAAAAAGATATAAACAACAAATGCATCCTATTTTAAAAATTTGCCTAATTTGAAGTACGCATGCTTGCGTTTCCTTTTAGAGTTCCAGTTCATCTTTGAACATCCTAGTCTCACTTTTGGTATCACCCTTGAGCATCCACAGGTGTGATTATCGATTTGGGTTTTGAAAGCTGCATCTTAAAGGACACATATTAAAGATATTCCAGGTGATATATATTAAGCCCAACAATCTCTAGTGTGGCATGCTTACAAAGGTTTTTTTTCCATTATTTTGAAAATCATCAGAGAATTGTAATGCATGTGTTTATGATATATTACAAAAACAAATCTTCAATGCCCAAGTTGGTATTTTGTGATTAGGCTAAGCAAAAATGAAAGGTGGGGGAGGAGGCTAAATGTACAGCTTGATTAAAAAAATCCTAACACCTTTTTGCTTTAAAATCACAAAATATCATTTCAAATGATTTTGTTTATAAAATTTTTCCACGCCATACTTGGGAATGTTGTGCTTGAATATATCTTTGCATTTGTTCTTTGTTAAGAAAACTGGTCTATAATTACTTTTTTTGCCAGAGGCATATGAAACATTCTAACTGCATGCATTCTTTTGCAATCTTTGATTAGTATGTTTGTTCCAACCTATAGCATTTAATTTGGATTGTTAGCAATTAGTGGGTTTTTTGTTTGGGTAGAAGTGATTCTTAATTTTTTAATGTGAATAAGCAGGATGTGGGACATAGCAGGAAAATGCAGTGGATGTAATAAGCTTCTTTTATTTTGAAATATAAAAACTTTGTTACATTTTCTGTTTTCAGGAAGCCAAATTGCCTGGGTCACTATTTGAAATTGCATCCGTGTATATAAATGAAGAATTGTGTTCTGCACATTATTATTGAAATATTCTAATGTCAAACTGTTGTTCATCTGCTAAATTTTATGTTTACATATTAGGGTCTAAAAGAAAAAGAGAATGAGGAGCTTGATATTCAGTTGAAAGTTTTTGATGAAAACAAAGAGGATGACCTAACTGAATTGTCTCACCGTCTGAATGACATTCGAGCAGAAATGGAATATCCTTTGACTAATCACAAAAATAATTTTGCACACATTAAAAGGGAATTTTGAAGTAATTTTTGTGATCCATCATTTCTGTCTGCTAGCCCAATTAATATCCATTTATTTACATTAGAACCTTACTATATTGTTGTTCTTCAGATTCATACTGAAGAACTGTCAGACTATACTGTTGAGTTACACAGACTATATTAAATATTAGAGTATATTATAGATAAACTCTGCTCAGTGCCCTCGAATAAACAAGAAGAGCCTAATGCACATATATCTAACATATAAAAATGGGTAAAAGTTGCCTAAGTTTATGTGTAACTAAAGTTAATATACATTTTCATTTTGTTAAATGGTACTCTATTTAGAGGTACAATTCAATTGAAATAAATTCCCTGCCAGGTACGATTTTTTCTTTAACAGTTCCAAACAGAATGTTTAGATACAATAAGTAGTTGACTATATAACAAGGCTATGTCATGGAAGTATCCAAGTCAAATACAACTAGCATATAATCTTACGGTATTGATGATATGTGAAGTGAATTTAGATCTGAGAGATAATGGTGCTAGTGCTGGTAGCCATTGGTTTCATACCTATTAAATTTCTTATGGATTCTGGGGTATTGGGAAACATTTCAGAGCCAGAGTTTCCTTTGAGGTAGATGTTTTCTTGGTAATATGTGCTTCTGTCTATTCTCCCCATCCCTGTAAAAAAGCTGGAGTAATATTCCCCTCCTTGAAACTCTCATAATAGTTTGTTTGTTCTATCTTATTTATGTACACTTTTCTGCCTCTGTGAGATTGAGGGCAGAAATGTTACATTTCATCTTTTTTTCCTCCAGTGTTCCTATACGAAGTTATACATATAGGTATTATATAAATGTGTGTGCAGTGAATAACAGTGTTATTATTATAAGGAATATTTTTAAATCTGTGATTAGTGACCATTCTGTAGTGGCGTCTCTTATTTTAAATGCCTTTTATATCAATATATATTTTTCTTTATGCAGATTTCTCTTATAGTCCAGCTGCACCCTAAAGCTGTTTTTGGAACCCATTCTGCAGTCATTTCAGGGACATAATGACACTTTAACACAGCATTCTTATTTGGCATCCCAGAAGTAATCCATCTTATACTTAATTCTACTTCAAAGAAAATATTGACATTTCAAGTCATTTTTAGGATATTGGATTACATCTCCTATTTTACCTTTATTCTACATTGATTTTCCCAGTGCTCACTTTTGTTATAATGGTGAATCCATCTTTAAAATCTGTTTTCTACTTGACTAAATGCATTTTCAGTTCTACCACTTTTTTTGTATTCTAAGAAAAATGTTTCAACCACTGTTGTCTTTACTCTCCATCTTTTCTCAAAGAAATGCAGATGAATACCAATAGTAATTTCAGGTTTAGTATTTCATCTGGATAAAATAAAACTGTGTTTGTGATCTTTTAGTAGTTTACAACATGCTTGCCTTTCATCTTACATTTCAGTGAAAATAGTGTAGTAGTGGCTTGCATGAATAATATAGGAAGTATTATAGTTCCTCTTTCAAAAACGCAGGGAGAGCAGGACAAAACCATTTTAATCAACAGAACTGCTGTTCTAGCTATACTCTGGACTTTATTTTAATGAATGACTGATCATTTAAGATTTTAATAGTCAAATGGTCCAGGAAATACTCCTTTGTTCTGTCACTGTAGTTCAAAGGTGAAAATGATTCTACGTAAATGTTTAAATAGTGGATTATGGAGTTGAATGTTTTGGGAAAAGTAATAGAAGCAAAATTACAAATCTATATTTTAAAATTAAAATAGCTTTTGTAATGAATGTAACTTTTATCAAGAATCTTTGATTTTTTTCCTTTACTTACATTTTACTGATATGAATGAAGTATACCATCTTCTATATAATATGTTGAAAGACACTGCTGCTGAATCTTATTTATTATCCATTCTACAACATTTTTTGCTTATCAGAAATGACTACTATATCAGGTAAGAGGCAATTCTGATAGTACTATATTCATGATTTGAATATAATATTAAAGGAAAATTAACAATGTAGTAATGCTTCTGTAATATGCATGTACACATTTACCAAATAGAACAGTTTGCCTCCTAAAAGCAGCCACCACTTTTAAACTGGTATTTATTTCATTTTATTTGAGTCAAAAGTGATACCTACTTTAAAAATGGAGTATTCTAGTGACAGGATTGTTAATAATAATCAACTCAACAGATATTTCTGACTCTGGTGAATTTGTTTGCTAGATAGTGGTAACACAGACAAAACACTAAATAGTCTAGAACTTTTTTTTTGCCTTGTACATTGTAATAGTTAAGTTTTTACTGTTATTTCTATTTGATATTTTAATTAGTAATATAATATTAACACCTGAGGAAAATAATAATGCACATATTTCAGTTTTAGCTTCAGTGATGTATTTTTTTTGAAAAAAATAAATAAGCATGATAATAAAATTAAAAGTTTTAAGATATAGTAGTGTAGAATATATCTGAAAACTGTAAAGTCATAAAATGCTTTCTGAGTGAAATTGTCCATAGTCTGGTGAATATAGTGTCATATTTAACTGTTTAAGAGACTATTAGATGTTCATCATAGTCAAATTTACATGAAATTCTGACAACTTAGATTCTCTGATTTCTCAAATCCTGCATGATTAAAGGTAAAAGGAAATCTAGCAGGAGTTAAGTTGTAGTTACAACAAAAATGACAGTTTCAAAGCAACATAGAGAACTACTATAGTTCAGGCTAGTACAATAATATAACGGGTATCATGATGTTACAAAAACAGAAGAATTTTACCTGTTTTTGAGCAGGTAAGATGATATTTCATTAAAGTGATTATTATTTCAAAATTAAACTCTGACAATTAGAAGGGGACTGTGCCTAGGGATACTCGGTTACCTGGGGACTCCATTTGCAGGAAACTGTCTATTCTCAGTAAGTATGAATAAATGAGAAATTACACAAATATGGCATCTTTTTCATTCTAGGAACATTCATGTGAGATAGAAGTGTGAGAATCATTTTTATTTCACTTATGCATTATTAACCTTAAGGAGGACCATTGATTTTCCATATTCGTTCAGTTGTTGACTTGATTGAGAGTATGATGCATTATATACCCTAGACCTGATAATGACTCGAAAAAGCCCCAGATGTATAATATATATTACTTTTTATTCTAAACCTTAGGATCAGCCCCATAACTAAAGATGTAGGAGGAACAGTTAGAATTTGTCTGGCTTCATTTGTAAACTTTTTTAAACTAGGAAGTTTGCAAGTTTTATTTAGGAATGTTTATGTCATAATTCATCTATTAGATACTTCTTACTGGTCTTTTCTCTACTGAATTGATTGGCCTGAGACAAATGCTTAATCTTCCCCACACTTTAACGCATAAAGAGCCTTTACAAAATTTTCCAGTATATGACTTGTCTTTTTTAAGTTAAAAAAGCCTTGATAGATTACAAATTTAGGGTATATGCTAAAACCCTCAATAGTTTATACAAATTGAGTCTGTAGTCATGCATATTAAGTAAATTTGGTTTCATAAAATGGATCTGTTAAAATAAGTTGCATAAATAGATCTTTGGGATAATCTATAAGTTGACATAGTACAGTTTTGTAAGCACTTTCATAGCTATCTTTATTAAAAATGCTTTAGTAAATTCAAGACATTTTTTGCCACCTAATGCCAAGAAACTCATCACTTATTGAAACAGAACTTGTGGAAGGCTGGAACCATTTCTGTTTCCACAGATGTAGTATCAATGAATCATTTGTTTTCTGTAGCTTTGGAAAGAATAGCTAAAGTAAATAGATAAAATTGGTAAGTATCTTTGAACATAGGCATGGATGCCTGAAAAAGAGAATTAAGTCACTAAATACTTGCAGTTGATTACATCACAGTGGGTTTGGCACTCTCAAAATTAGACCATCTTTAAGTTTAGACATATTTTTTTAGGGAGTGTAATGGTTAGATTTTCTTTTTTCTTTCTTTTATTTTTTAGTAGCAATAGAAAAATATATTTTTAATATACTGATTTTCTTCTTAAAAATTTGAGTTGTACAGGTAGAAAAACTATTTCCTACTGCCTTCTCTCTTTCAGGCCACAGTATTATAAGATAATTGAGGAGTGTGTTTCACAGATAGTGCTGCACTGCAGTGGTATGGATCCAGACTTCAAGTATAGGCAAAGATTAGACATTGATTTCACTCATCTGATTGGTATGTAATGTAACCCTTACTGTCCTTTGCTTTATACTGTTTGTAAATAGGCATTTTTAAAGGTAGATCACTCACTGAACTTGTTTTATTACTATCTAGCAAGTCTTTGTGTCTTAAGCTACTTAATTTCTATAACTATTTCTATACCTATTTCTAGAACTGATTATTATGAGAGTTCTGCTTGTGTGATTAGATATCTTAATGCAAGATAAGATTTAACACTACTGAACTCATGTTAAAGTCAGTGCCCACGGGGAGGGGACATTGTGTTATTATAGAGGAATGCTTTGTATTTTAGAAGCATGAATCAAAAATCCTTAACTTCAGCTTATGCAGAATATTAGTATAGCTATGTTATTAGTGCTCAAGTTTGAGAAAAGAAACACAGGCTTACTTCATCAACCTAAGGCCTTTAAAGGCTATCAAATAGATAAATTTGTATTTTCATTGACCTTAGAGCTAGGAAAGGATTTAAGGCTATTGAATTCATCTCTTTAGATTGCTGAGAAAATGACTTTTTATAAGCCTAGAATGATAGTTAGCAATCCTTCCTTGAACAGTCTTTGAAGGATGAAGTAAAACTTCCCTTGCGAAATATATTTTGCTACCTGGCCTTACAGTTAAGCAGTGTTTTTTATACCTAATTGAAATCAGTAGTGGTGAAGTTCAGGCATAAACTCACTTGCCTTTAGAGAAAACAGCAGCTGTTGACTACCAAGTTTATATTATTTATTTCTGCATAACAGAAGATGGATTTTCAGTAATATTTAAAGACGTATACTTTATTCTTTATTATGTATTCTTTTATGATTTTAAATATGATTTGCACTTACTGAAAGCAGTAGACAATATAAGTGACAGACTACCAGTCACATCACCACTACTCCTTTCTCAGCCCAGCACATTTCCTTATGCACTACCTAAGCTTACTTGCCCATGCCATCTCTCATCTATGTATATGCTAATTTATTATGGAACATTATAATGAGAAGCTTTTCGTGTTAACTTTTAAAATGGGACTTTATTTTTTTTTCAGCTTTAATTGAGTTTATTGGTACATTTTAGGGATACAGTACAGTTACATTTATAGTTAAATGTCTGTACAGTGTTCTATTTTATGGACGGTCTTAACTAATCCTCTCTGACTGCACATTTAGATTGTTTTCAGGTTTTCACTTGAATTATCAATGAATGTGTTATGACCATTGTAGTGTTTGGCTTATTCTCATTATTTCCTTATGATTTGTTGTGATGAATGAGGGTGTGGATTTTCAAGGGCTAGATACTTTGCAGAAAGATTGTGCCAGTTTACTTTTCCTCAGAAATGCATGTGGACCCTGGTCTCACTGCATATTTCTCACTGAGTTGGGTAAATCGTATTTTATATTGTATTTTGTGGATGGAGTCACAATTTTCAAATGAGTGTATGGGCTTATCGTCTATTAGGAACCCTAGTTGGCACATAGAGTCTATTGCTGATTTTGGCTAGCTTTTTCAGTGTTCATCAGACATTTTTGTGTGTGCTGTGTGCCAGGTACTTATGATTGACTGTTTTATTGGTAATCAAAACCATTGAGGATGAAGGGATAAGCTGAGACAATAGTCTGCAGCATACATCTATTATGACTTCATTCATATGTCAGCTCTGTGATTTTATTTGAGTCGTTTAACCTCTCTAGATTTTATTTTCCTCAATTCTAAAATCAGGTGAGTGAAAGTTATGTAGTGCTTAATATTTTATGGTGAGAATCCTTTTTGATAAGCTAATGATTTATGTAGACTATTTATTAGAACATGTGTGTGCTCACACACACAGAAGTTATTAAATGCTTGAAGAGTTTCTATTTTATGATTACTTAGATTTAAGAATACTAGAGTCTCTTATGATTTCACAATTCTGTAAGTTTAGTATCTCTCATAAATCATATCAGATTCTTGCCTAAAAAGTCCAGTGCTTGCCCATTGAAAATTTAAATCAAAATCAAGGGCATTACTGACTATGTCTGGCACAGCATAAATATGGTCTCCCCTTTGACTTTAACACATAGCACTTTCCTCCTCAGTTATTTGGCACCGGTCACACATGAAAAGAAAAAAAAAACTTTATTGAGGTAACGTTGACAAAAGAAAAACTCCTCATATTTAAAGTATATACCCTGATAAATTTTGAGATTATATGTATATGTAATATACCGCACATATATTCGAAATATATATATATATTTTTTTTTCATCATCTCAGTCAAGATAATAAGTTCTCTGTTAGTTCTTAAAGTTTTGAATTTTTCTTTTAGTCCTTCCTTCACATGCTTCCCGCCTATCTTTATCCTAAGGTAGCCGCTGATCTTTCTTACTAGTTCTATTTATACTTTATCAGTTTCATTTTCAAAAATTTCATATAAATGAAAATATAGCTTGTGCTCTTTTTTTCTTAAGCATAATCATTTTGAGATACATATATGTTGTTACATTGTGTGGATCAATAGTGCATTCCTTTATAGTGTTGAGCAGTATCCCAGTGAATTGATATAACAGTACTGGTTTATGCATATACTTGTTAATCATCATTTGGGTTTTTTTTGCCAGTTTTTAGCTATTATAAGTAAAGTTGCTATGAACATTCACATAAAAGTCCTGGTACAGACTTATATTTTTATTTCTTTGAGTAAATAGATGTGTAGAAAGGGTAGCTACACAATAAACTTTAATACTGCCCCCCCCAAATTTCTTCCATTATATATAAAGAATGATATTTCTTTTTCCTCTTATTTGGCAATGCTCAGGAATGAACCCAGGGTCTTATGCATGTCAAGCAAGAAATCTACTATCACTGAGCTTTTATTCCTGGATCTTTTATATAATTTTATTTTGACATGGTCTTGTTAAGTTGCTAAAGCTAGTAACTCAAACTTAAGATCCTCTTGCCTCAGCCATCTGAGTACCTGAGATTATAGGCTTGCATCACTGTACCCAACTTCACTGTTTATATTATGAAGTATATGATTGGACTTATGAAATTCCAAGTTTGTTTTTCTACGTACACAATTGCCCCATATTAGAAGTAAAGTCTTGCACTGGGAATCCTAAATTAATAAATATTACTGTATCTTAGAATTTTTAGAGATAATTTTGAATTTTGATAATCTTTAACATGTAATTTTTGCTCCCTCTCTCTTCATAATAAACTACGTGATTTTTTTGCAGAAGTTGATAATTATAGAAGTTAAAACATGATTAAATGCCTTTAAAATAATAATAACCAATTATTTTTATGGATGCTTGGTTTTGTGCTTCAAATATACTATCATTCCATTCATCTAGTACACTAAAAAATGAAAATCTGGTGGTTTGTTTTATATATAGTATAGGTCAATTTTCCTTGAATAGCAACTACCTTGAAAGGATAGTCTGCATAGAATTTTAGATTGGCAGCCATCTTTGGACTAGAAATATCATGCCATAATTTCTAATCATTTTTGGTAAATCTTACTAGATTCTTGTGTGAACAAGGCAAAAGTTGAAGAAAGTGAACAAAAAGCAGTGGAATTTTCAAAGAAGGTAAGACTTATAGAAATTAGGTATGATTGTTAATAATTTAATCACAGCACATGTTCTATCTTGTTTCTTTATATGAGATCTATAACTTTTATTTCAGCATTGTGGTAATTTATATTTGTAGATTCAAACCAAAAAACAAAATGTTACATTATTTCCTAATAAGATACGTTTGGTTTTACTCACTCTTTCTCACCTCTAATCTATTATGGAAGAAACATGGTAGATATATGATACTAATGTGATAAATGAATTAAAATTAGAGCTGGAAAGTTATTCTTAGAAGCAATCAACCAAACTAAATTCCCTCATTACGTTTCTGCAGCTCTCACTTAAAGTAGGTAATGCTTTGGGAGAAATGTGAAATATTTAGCTATTATTTAGAAATGTGAAATATTTAGCTATGATCTTTAACTTCAATGCTAATGATAACAATGAGACATTGTAGTTGTAGTTATCTCAGTCTTTCCCCACTGCTTACTTAGGTTGTTTGAATTTTGTAATTGCCTTTTGTTAAATGATGGTGGTACTTAATGTGTGTAGACTTGATGGAACTTGAGACTTGTTAATGTCTTATGAATATCTATTTCATTTAGATCTGATTGTCTTTTTCTTGTTTCATGAAAGCATAGCTATAATTTGCTGCTACTACAAGCCCTCCCTCAATGTTTCCCTTCCTCCCTCACTCCCTTCCTTAGATCCAATTGAATATTAGTATAGTATTTGTCTCCTGTTGAGTATAGAGAAAAGGATTGAAGCACAAATCTAAATGCTCTCCAGTTTTCAGTCATCTGACAGCAAGATAAAGTGCTTACATATTGCTGTCTAGTCACAGTTATGACTTACCTTGTAGATTAGATAATCATTTTTTCTATCACTATAGAAATTAGTTACTGCAGAGCATCTGAGGAAATGTCTCTGATCTTTCAGTTACTAGAATAGATTTTTAAGAGCTTGAGCTTGACATACAATGTTTGTGTGAAGCTATCATTTTTATTGGTGAAATAAAGTGCATGTGTTTTGATTAATAGACCTTTATATTTCTTTTGTTCTTATTTTAGTCAGCAGGTCTTAAATTCCCTTTGAAAATCTTCAAATCTTAATTTTTGGTTGGCACTGTAATTAGAAATCATAAAATGGAACTAATTGTTATTATCAATCTAGTAAAGTTTTCTTTAACCATATAATATTTAAAAAGTAGTTCTGAAATCAGAATTTTCAGTATTTTATATTCTAATGTCATTGCCAGCATTTAGAATGGAAACATGCATGGAGATAAACCAATGGTTACCTCCATGCATTATCTTATTCTGATTTTTGGAGTTTTTTGGTAGTGTTAATCGAACTCAGGGCCTCTGAGCTACATTCTCAGAACATAGATTATTTTAAGAAGCAGTATGAAGTGTTTTGTTTTTAAAGTGTTAGAATGTAAGGCAGACATTGTAAGATCTGATCCTATGCTTTCCAATAATTAGCAATGACTTTAAAACACTTATACTCGTTGGATCATACTTGCTTCATTTTAAAAGAACAGGATAAAACTTAATGTCCTTGTAAGAGCTCCTCCAGCTCATATATTTCATACTTGTGTGATTTCTATTTGCTTTTACAGATTAACATAATTTTAAACTGAAAAGAGAAACATTGTGTGTCCCTTTCAAATGTACGAATAAGCCATGCATAGAGGAAAACTAGTGCACAGTGAATTTGTGTAGATGTCACATTTGTGAAACACAACGAAGCCAACTATGGGAGGTGGGGATGGGAACATAGCTTCAGATAAATCTTAACATGATAGTAGTGAACTTGAATAAGATAACATTGAAGGACCTCCAACTTCTTAGTGAACTGGGAAAACGAAATTATTCAAAGATTTATGAATCCTTCATTTTATGTATCTGGGATGCTTTTGAAAATTAAAGATATTAGAGATGAAATGCGTCAATTTTTATGAGGCATTTACCAAGGTATAGTTGGGTAAAAGCATTTCTAACTAATATATTCTCTTTGACCTAGATATTATCATTATCATGCCTTTTGCCCAGCCACCTTTTCTTCAGATTTATATCAGAATATAGTTGCATAATTTCCAAAGGTCAAATCTGCTACGATGGTGAACATTTTTTACAGTAGACATACATTTGTATTGTTGCACAAACTATAAAGATAATTTTCGACATATAAAGATATGTCACTATTGGAAATACGAGTAATACTGTTCAAATACTATATAGATTTCTGCAGTGACTTAAGGTGACATTGACAATAAAGAAAATTAAATGTTCTGTAATGGGAGATAGGTAGTATTCACTGTAAATATTCAGGCTGTTTTGTGCCTGCTTAGAACTCTGCAGTAAGGGCTACAGCAGGATGCAGGGAATGAATATTAACCATTCTGACTTTTTGGCTTAGCACACTATATTTTAAACTCTCATTTTCCCTCCTATGTCATTCAAGTATATTTTGGTTAGCCATCTGACAGAAACTGTTATTACAGTATATATTCTATTGTCTGATTTTGTGGAACTCAACTTTTTGGATTGTAGAGAGTTGATTTTAATAAAAATATTCTAATTTGTATTAATATACATTCATTTGAGCAGTCTAAAAGTGTAATCCTTTTTATGATTTCAAACTGCTTGTCATATTTTTTATATTTGACTTTCTAATTATTAACCTTAAGTTTATGGGAAGAAACATTAATAAACAATTCTAAAATCAAATTTCCAACAACACAAAATCATGTATTATACATGAAGAGAAACTTTTTAGTCCATGTTTTTTAGTATTTATTTTTCAAAAGTGAAAATAGTTTTATTTTGGGTCGGGTAGTATATATTCCTTCATTACTTTCACTACCATCAGAAACAATGCCCTACCTCACATGGATACTTAATTTTCATGGGAATAATTAAAAGCTTTGGTTTTCTGAGTGATGAAGAATTCAAAACTCACTCCACTTATTTAATAATGTTCTTTAAAGATTTCTCAAAAGTGTATTATTAACTGTATATTTATGATGGGGATTATTGCAGTTTGATGAAGAATTCACAGCTCGACAGCAAGCTCAAGCTGAGCTTCAAAAAAGAGAAGAAAAAATCAAAGAACTTGAAACAGAAATCCAGCAACTTCGGACCCAGGTAATGAAGCAAAATACAGATACTGTGTCATGACACAGTGAAGTCGATGATAGAAAATTATCTTGTAAGGGGCTGAAGGGAGGGCAGGGGTATGGGGGAAAGATGAGAACCAAGACCTGTCATGTAAAGATACAAGATCTTAATGATGAATTGAACTGTACTGTATGCCTAAAATGTACCAATAAACTCAAATGAAAAAAATTATCTTGTACAGTGGAAGGTAAAAATGTATCTGGAAGCAGGTTTTTTTTGGCAACTTCACATTTTACTTGAAATAACTCTACAGATTTGATTTTCTAGGACTATAAATAATTTTAATATTTGACAAAATAAGGCATCAGTTGCCTAAACTTTCCTGAATATTTTAATTAAATGTATTACAATGGCAAAACTGTTTTTGAGATGAAATTTTCATGATGATTTGAGAAATTGGGTACATAGTATTTTTTCAAAAAGAATATGAAAATGCTCATTAAATTTAATTAGCCCAAAAGCTCCTTGAGATCTCTCTAAATCTAGAATACCATCACTCAAAGTCTAATGCACTTTTATATTTCCATCTCCGTTCCCTTGGATGAAAAGCTCCCATATGCACTTAAAGTCTTAATTAGGGCATCTAAACTTTAGAATTGATTAAGTGCTCTCATTAACATGTTATAAGTTATTAATGAATACTAGGAAATTGAAGAGGATGTCTTTACACAGTGAGTACTCCAGAGGTATTGGTTGATTGACTAGGCGTACTTCTTTCAGTTTATTGAAGAATTACCTCAAAGGTAACCAGGTAATTACTAAATATTGAATGTGATGACCTTTTCTTCTCTTTAGTCTACATCACTTATCTCTAATATAAGATAATTTATTTTCACTAAATCTCTCTTTTCTCTTTATATAATGTGAATTACCCTTTTAAATGTCCGAATATTTCTCTTTATTTTTCAACCCCGAACTGGTGGCGTTCTTTAGTGTTCTGTCCTCTACTCCCTTGTTGTTGTTGGGTTTTTTTTGTTTGTTCATTACTGAAGATTGAAGCCAAGGCCTTTGCATTGAGCTACATGATGTCTAGCACTCCCCCAGCCCCCATTTATATTCTGAGACAGGGTCTTGCTAATTTGCCCAGAGTGGGCTCAAACTTGCAGTCCTCCAACCTCAGCATCCCTGAGTTTTGGGATTACAAGCTTGTGCCACCACACCTGGTTCTCTTGTCTGCTGTTTTCTTATCTGTATATATTCTTTCTCAAATTCCTATTCAATATCATATCTTCAAATAATCACCATTTAATATGTCAGGACTTTTGAATTTGTTTTATGTTTCCATATTTTGATTAGTTATTGCCATAGGAAGGTTTGCTGCATATTGAAATCAAACTCAGTATTCCTGATCTCCTCTTTGCTCAAACCAGTTTTGCCTCTGCTCTTTTTTGTTTAAAGTTTACCACCACTTTTTAGTTAAGTTGGCATTTGCTTTCCCTTTTCTTTGCTCTACTCATGGCAAATTAAGCTACTCACTCTTCCATGTCCTTTCCCCACTTGCATCAAAACCCAGAAGCCCTCAGATCCACTCTCATTATATCTTACCTGGATTATTGCAGTAGTTTTCTCATTTTTCTCTCATCTGTATTCTCTTCCATTTCAAATTTATCCTGTATGCTAGTGGCAAATTAATCTTCCTAAAACTACCCTGAGAATTATGATTCTTGGCTTTAATATGTTCAGTGGTTGCTGGTTTAGTAGAGATTAAGTAAAATTTCCTTACTTAGAATTTTAGGACCCTCCCTTTGCAGACTAGACTGTGACTGCTCCTCTGCCTGCAGCATCAGCTCCACCTACGTCACCTTTCCCTATTATTTGCAACTTACTCTCCCCATACTTTTCCTTCTGCCAGCATTTCTCAAACATAAGTTCCAGAGATCATAATGGAGTTTCATAAGAAAAGCATTCTATAGTTCACTAAATTGAGTACACATAAAATTCCTTTTTGGCGTGGTGCAATACTCATTGAGGGGTCCAGGATGTCTTTTACTGAAGAAACCGCTTTCTCATACAGCTTTTAAAGACTCCTTTAACCACAGAACTCTTTATGCTCAGAAAACCTATTAACTTCTTCTGGAAATAGTGTTTTCATTTAATTTAGTTGAGAAATTTGGCTTATGTTATTCTCTCTCAGAACTGCCACTTTTTGCTCATCTGTGCCTGTGAAATGTAGCCTTTAAAGGAAAAGCTCAGTACGAAGACGTCCCTTGGAAAGCTTCACCAAAAACTACATTAGGGGATTTTTCTAAACTTCTACATTACATTTTTAGACCAGTAATACTATATTTGTTTACATGCTTTCTCTTTTTTCCATATGAGTATAAGAATCATGAGGTACATTTCTTTATTATTCTTCATTGAGGCCCTACTGTATTTAGCAAAGGCCTTACTCAAAGATTATTTACTTATTAATTACTAAATTAGTTAAAAATGTGCATAGTCACAACAGTCTTTAGTGTGCTCCAAATAGTATCAAATTCATGTGCTATGTACAATTCACAATATTATATTCTTGCCTCATTGTTCAGTTCCTAATTGCTCATGCAAGGGAAGAAAAGGGTTAATATGATTTAGTTTTTAAAAGATTTTTAATATAAATATTAAACATTCTTCATTACATGGGTAAAATATGCATTTAACTTGAGTATGATCCTTCTTTTCTTAAATTTTTTTTACTGATGTTGCTAAGGTTCAACCTAGGACCTTCTACATGTTGGATTTGTGGTTTCAAAAGTTTTATGACAAATACTGAGACAAAAAATTTATGTTTACAAATATGTCTCTTTGCTATCTCTTCATTTTTCTTTATGTTATTTAAAATGGAACACAGCTTTTGCCTATCAAAAATACTGTATTAAAAATCCATACACAAAATTTGTCGGATGTACTACTAATTTCCTGAACTTTTAATTTCGCCACAATTTTTTCATCTCAGTCAGGATTTTAAAAATCAAACTTTTTAAATAGTGGTTTCACTTTAAACATAAAGTAATTTTGTATATTTTCATTCTAATTTTTTCTGGTTTTAGGAAAGTATTTCGTTTTAGGGGAGAACTGTCATTTAAGTAAAGAAACACTTCAGTCACATGTATTTATATACACACATAAACATTTATATATATGAGGAAAATACTTGATCAGTGTGCAGTGGATATTATGGGAAATATTTGCACGATCCTGTCTACACATGTGTGTTAACTTTTAATATTTTGGTAAATAGGAAGTCACTTAAATTGATTCTTCCAAAAATGTGTTCCAAATTATTTACTTTGTAAAAATATTTCTAAGTTTAATTAGTACAATAGTTCAAATAGAAAATTTGTATTAATACAAGAAGACTTTTTCCCAAATAAAAATAATGTTATGCCAATAAATTTAATTGTTTTAAACCCTTTATTCAATTAATCTAATGTACTATATTGATTACCAAAGATATCTGTTCATTGGTAGTGGTTTCTTGGAAATGTTTGTAATGAACAGCTCTGATTTTATATTTGTTTTTGAAATTGAACAATTGTGATCTGTAGTAGTTTAAAGAAATGAGTACAGGGTAATCATCAGAAAAGAAGACAATATTGAATACAATGTTCTTTTTAATCCATTTTCCATTACCATTACAGAATGAACTTAAACTTACTTTGCCATAGTAGAAAGAAGTTATTCTCTTGTAATCAGTGTTCATTAATTTTTCTCTTGGTAAATGACACCCATCCATTCCAGAAGAGAGGGGCTGCTGTAGTAAAAGAGGATTGTACTGACTGTGGGAAAAGCCACGTTCCAAACTGCATTTCAGACTATGTGACCATTTTCAATCATTTAAGTTTTTTTGCAGTTACAGTTTCCTCATCTGTAAGCAATGTACTTAGGTTAGATAAAATTATCCTATCTACATTACAGTGTCATAGTAAGGATTAAAGAAATGATGGATGTAAAAAAGTTAACAATTAAATTATAATGCAAATGCATGCTGTTCTTCCTCCTCCTCCTCCTTCTCTTCCTCCTCCTCCTCCTTCTCCTCCTCCTCC
>NW_022900951.1:73730930-73733598 GCF_012274545.1 Fukomys damarensis
TCTTCATCATTCATTATTTTGAGACAGGCTCTCACTGTGTAGTTCAGGCTGGCCTTGAATTCACTATGCAGACAGAGACCAGGGTGGCCTTGAATTTGTGGTAATCCTTCTGCCTCAGCCTCATAAATGCTGGGATCACAGGTGTGCGCCATCACACATAGTCTAATTATAGGTTTTAAAAGATGATTGAGTTACTGTTGCTATGAAACAGACTCTTGTGTAAGGCTAATTTCCTTCCAAGCGATTTGAATCTATGCCTTGTATTAATTATTCTATATTCAGAGCAGCTAGTGTGATAGGCTCAAGCCATGTGCATTACTTCTTCTTGGAAGTATGCGTAATGAAAGGTAATTTTTCATTATTTTGGAGGGTTACTTTATAAATGTTAGAGGATGTTAACTTTCCTAACGTTAATTTATTAGTAAAATGTGTCACTGTCTAGAGATTGCAATGCTTATCAAAAGTCTATATGTTTTTGCATGTACTATTACAGTATGTAATCTTTAAAATTAATTAAGGTATATATAATCTTAACCAAAGCATAAATACCTATTGACTTGTATTCTTTCTGCTGCATTTTACTATAAGCATTTAAATTTGGATTATTTATATTTCAGGGACATGGATCTTCTGGTTCACTAGGACCTCCAGGCCCTCCTCCACCACCTCCAGTGCCAGGTGTTGGGCCACCTCCACCACCACCTCCTCCACCACCACCTCTACCTATGGGAGCTCCTCCTCCTCCACCACCTCCCTTACATGGAATAGGAACAGTACCACCACCACCACCACCCCTTGGAGGAATTCCTCTTCCCCCAGGTGCACCACTGGATCTTCCTTATGGAATGAAGCAGAAAAAAATTTACAAACCTGAAGTGTCCATGAAGAGAATCAACTGGTCAAAGGTAATGCTATAGTTAGTTTTCTGACTGTAATGATAACTGTATTCCTATGTATATATATTACCTAATGTTTGAGATGACGACTGCTGACTGTATTGCTTTCCTTTGTAAGTTCACCATCAATCCATGTTTCAGTTAACCACCTAGATAACTGGAAACATCCTGGTTTGAAATTTTGAGGCTTGTGAAAGGAATATTGAAATGGTTTACAAAATGATTTTTTTCAATAAATGAAAACTAATTTTGATTCTTTTATTATTAAGTACTTTAACATTTTATTATTATTATTATTATTATTTTGGCGTACCTGTGATTTAACTAGGGACCTTGCTCTTGCAAGGCAGGCAGTAGAAACACTGAGCTAAATCCCGACCCAAGGACTTTAACATGTTTAAATATTATTTTTATTGTTTTTGAGCCTTAATATCTTACTATTTTTTGCTCTTAGGAAATTTTTTTCAGTTTTATACTTTCGTATAGTAGTTTGGAGTAGGTGACTGTATTCAGTAGTGTTGTAATCTGATTGTTTTTAAATATGCTGAATTAAAATATTTTCTTCTACATGTTATTGCACCTTATTATTGTCATCAAATAATATTTGTCTATAAACAGTTAAAAGATTGTCATAGTCTTCATTCTTGGAAATTTATTTTCTAGTGAAAACACAATTAGCTATACTGTAGAACATAAAGTCACATCATAGTAAGTCTTTTAGTAAGTTGGTTTGATGAAATCATTAAAAAAATTAAGCATATACGTGTGTTCTGGTCATGGGTAAAGGAGGCATAAATGATTTTAGAAGGGCTTTTTGTTTGTTTGATTGCTGGGGATTATGCTCAGTGCCTCAAGAATGTTAGTCAGGTACTCTACTTCTGAGCTACATTCCCAGACAACAGGGTAGTTATTTTTACCTTAAGACCATTCTTTGAAGTACACTGGCTTTATATCCCACCTTGCCATTTACACATTTGGCAGCTGCTTAAACTGTAGAGTGCTCAGTTTCGAAAGTCTTTAACAGAGGTAATAATAAGTTCTGCATTAAAAAATTGTAGTGAGGATCAGATGAGTTAATATATGCAAATTACCTATAAAGTACCTGATGCATAGTAAGAAGTATGTGTTATTAGTTATCATGTTTGCTCCCTTCAATATAACCAAGGAACATAAGAAATTCACTTTTCTTTATCTCAGATGTTCTGTTTTCAAATATCCAGGAGCAAGAAGAATTTATTTGAGTTCAAGAGGTATTTATTGAATTATTTTTAAGGTTATTTTCAGCAGAAGATTTTTAAAAAATATAATTTGCTATATAGCCTATTGCTGTCATTTCACTTTTCGGCCTACCAACAAAATTCTGAGGGTTTTCCAGTGTATGTTTACTTTAAGGTGGCTACTTTGAAAGATCCTAAAATTGATTTAATGGATAGATGAAAAAAATAATTGTAATTCATCCTTGGTGGAAGTGAATTCTTTCAAAAATTAAATATAAAGTAACAATTTTGAAGGTTGTCTTTGTTATTTCTTTTTTAGATTGAGCCCAAAGAATTATCTGAGAACTGTTTCTGGTTAAAAGTAAAAGAAGAGAAGTTTGAGAATCCAGATCTCTTTGCAAAATTGACCCTGAATTTTGCTACCCAGATAAAAGGTACATTTTCTTTTTATCAAAAAAAATATAAATTCCTAATTCTGATTTGTTAGAATTCAGTGTTTAACTGAAATTTTTTAGTAATATGCATGCACACACACACACACACACACACACACAC
>NW_022900951.1:73733748-73755130 GCF_012274545.1 Fukomys damarensis
TAAAATAGAAATTACTTGTATTGTTTAATACATGTATTATATATATAATTACGAAATTTTAATTTTGACTGAAAGCAGAGCGTATGGATTTGCTGATTCATTAAGAAAAAATGATATAGTGATTCTAACGATGCACAAGTTTTCATGAGATTGAAGTAAGATTAGGGTCATATGGACTATGTAGTGTTTCCCACTATTTTTGTATTACCAGTTTTCATTCCAGGAAATTTTGCATTTTAGTTATGAGTAGATTTTTGGGATTGTTAACAAAATCTGATACCCACTAAATGTGTTTAATGATTTAATAGTAGAAAGCAATGTTTATGTTTAGATCCATAATGTCTTGTGTGTTTCACATGTCATTTTCAGGTAACTTCTCATTCTCATAACTAATTACTGTGGTTCATTCATATTTGGCATTGTAATTAACACAGAAATCTGGGGTGATTATACTATTTTGAAGAATTTTCACTTTTTTTTTCTTATTTGATATGTTAAACTTCACAGTTAAATGTTTCTTCAATGATCCAGAGATCAGCATTTATTATAATAACTTTTTAAATTGATACATTTTTATAGCAGTGTATTCATGCTTGCACCAAAGGATTCATGTCATCATTTATTTTAAAAATGAAAGATGCATAGTTTTTAAAAAAAAGGAAAATAAAGAGTGACTTTCCACAGTCCCGAACTTAACAACTTCTACAGAGAATTTTGTTGATTTCTCACAGTATCTCTTAGGAATATTTTGTACCTTTAGAAGGTTATGATATTTATCATTCATTGGCTTTTGTTCTTTACCTGCTGTAAATATATTTAGTTTATTGCATATGAGCTTGTAATTTATGTTGTATTTTGTGTGGGGTTTTTAGATTTAAATTTTTTAATACAATTTACATTTTTAGATACTGTTTCCATGCTAGATTGCAATAACTTATTTTCTCCTATTATACGTCTTCTTTTTCATAATTTATTTACCTATTGAATTGTTCATATAAGAGAAACTTTGCCTCATTTAAGTTTGTGTATCTGATTTACTTCACTTAACATTATGGTCTCAAGGAGCATCCATTTTCCTACGAGTGACTCTTGTTTATCCTTCAGTATGGCAGTGTAGTACTCAATTGTATATAAATACAATATTTTCTTTATCCTTTCATATGTTGATGGACATATAACTTGCTTCCTAGATTTGACTATTATTAATTCTGCTGCTGTAAAGACATGTATACACACACACACACACACACACACACACACACACACACACAACAGTGGTATGACTTTAACTCTTTCAGGAAAGATATCTAGAAGGAGAATATCCAGGTCAAATAGAATTCCTAGTTTTAATTTTTTTAGAGAATTCACCATAATGATTTCAATAGTGTTGGTATCATTTTAAACTCCCACCAAAAATGAAGGAGTGTTCCTTTTTCTCCATAGCTTCACCAGCCTTTGTTATTGGTTGATTTCTTAATGCTAGCCATTCTTTCTGAAGTGAGATGGAATCTCAGGGTTGTTTTAATTTGTATTTCTCAAATGTCCAGAGATGTTGAACATTTTTTCATGTATTCATTTACCATTTATTATGCCATGAAGATAATCTGAGTGTTACCTTTACAGAGAAGTAGCGGCAATTTTGCAACATTATTAGTGTCAATTGAATAAGGTACAGTAGTATCATCCAAGATGAATTAGATATTCATGCCATAAGAACTTAAACCTAGAGAAGAAATCAGTGATTATGATGTAAACACTAAGGCATTTCAGGTGTTGACAACAGCTTATATGTGCTAAATACAACAGTTATATCTTCTCTAATGGTAGAGAAGAACTCAACAGTAATTTTATCACATTAACTATGAAAAGAATAACAAAGCTTTATGGTTATATTATCAAAGATGCTTGTTTTGGGAATGGAGGAATGCAAGAGGAAAACTTGGATACCTTAAACTCTATCATATGAATAGCAGTACTGTTTGTAGTAGCTAAAACTTGGAAACAGCCAAATTACCAATCAACTGGAGACTGGATAAAGAAGATTTGTTTGTGTTTTTGTGTTTTATAAAATGGCGTATTACTCAACCACAAAGAATGAGAAATTAGAGACATTTATAGCTAAGTGGATGCACAATGAGGCCATACGCCTAAGTGAAATAAATAGGACACACATGTGTAAATACTGAATAGTTTCTCTGGTGTGAAAGAGTAAAAGTGTAAATAAGGATCAAAATATATAATTGATATTGTGAAATAGGAAGAAGACATCTAAAGGAGTAGGGGAAGTGGAAGGGATAGGGTAAAGAAAAGATGGGAAAAGAAAAAATATGAGAAAAGGAAATACATGGAAACAAAGTCTTTGTAAATAGGGAGGGGTGGAGGAGGTGAAGGGAGAGCAGGGGTATGGGGAAAAATATAAGAAGCAAGATACATCTTGTAAATATTCAAGATCCTAATGGTGAATGTAATTGAATGTATACCTAAAATGAACCAATAAACTTAATGGAAAAGAAAAACTATCATATGAGAAAGAGGAGAGATTATACAAAGGATGTTATTAGGGGAATAGAAGGATGTTTATAGAATTAGGTATAGGTAAGAGAGAAAAAAAAAACTATCAAGACATGGTAGTGTAAGAAAAAGAGAAATAAAAAATAAATTCCAGAGAGAGTAAATCAAAGGGAGAAATAAAGGGAGAAGATGAAAAAATAGAGAGAGAAAAAAAGAAGTAAGTAAAAGATGTAAGAAGCAAGGCAGAAGGACAAATGAACCTTTCTGAAGTCCCAGGAAACTAATAAGAAAGGAGGGAAGGAAAGAAGAAAATAATAATAATTTTAAAAAATGGAACAAAACAAAAACAACACACACTCAAAAGAAAGAACAAAAGACAAATTCTCTGTGTTTTCAAAGGTGTGATTTTCTTCTGGGCTCTATAGTTTTTGAACAGTGTCTAATTCAAGATGTGTCCTCCTCATGCTGGTACTTCGTTTTCCTAAAAATAAGACCTAACCAGAAAATAATTAGTCTTGAAAACTACAGATTAAGAATGCCAGGCCCAATCAGCCTATCTTTGCTTTACTTGCCTTTACAGAATAACTGCTGATCAAGAGAATAATGGGGTATAATATTATATTTGACACTGGCCATCAACATGGTAATGACCAGATAGTGCTTATTTTTTTGTTGGTGTTATATTTTGGGAAACACAGTAGGTAGAGAAGGGAACTAGACCCCAGATCTGTGCTGTATGCAGTTACCAGCAAGCAGACGGTGGTATTAGGGAGAGCTTTTTTGGGATTTTGGGATTTTCAATTCCACAGCAATTTAGGCTGAGCCTGGCCTCTGCCCATGGATATGGGGCCTGGGCTGTTTAGCTTACAAACTTTTCAACAAGTCTCTTGCTAGACTGACCATGGCTCCTGGACCATAGTTACTTCCCATCACTCTTCCTCATCTAGTCACTGTAGGATCCTAACATAGGGAACCCAGAAATCAAGCCAACCCCCTCGCTGCTCTGAGTCCTGGGTTCAGCAAACCACTCCCTGGACTGTTGTCTACCCACTCTCTCTCTGGGATATAGCAGGCACTTGGAATGGAGTCACTTATCAGTTGTTGCAGCAGACAGCATTCACTGATCTGACTTCTCTGTGTCTTGTAGATTCAATCTTACCTTCTCTTGTGCTGTAAATAAGGAGCCAGGGAGAAAGTGCGGCTTGTTCCTTCTTTTTTTCTGAATTGTGTTCTGTCTCTTCAATTTCTCTGTAGGCTCGAATTTTCCTGTCAGATCTTTCTTGGCTTTTAGGAGTCCACTTCCTTTCTTCTTTTCTTCCCTAAATTGTTAGTTTCCAGTGTCTAGATTCCTGAATCTTGGAGAAGCTGATACATTGTTGCTCACCACTCCACCATTTTCTCTTGTCACATCTTTCACATTTCATTGCATGGTTTGAGGGTCTCTCAGAGTCCTTTCTATGTAGCTTGAAGCTGGGAGAAGTCACAGAGCAGTGTGGATTACCTAGCGGAGGCATACCTTAGCAACATGCTCAGGATGAGAATGAATTGTGGAGCTTGGAAAATCCCACTTTAGCAGAGGAGGCCAGCAGGCTGGAGACTCAGGCTTTCAAAAGTCAATGATCAGTCGGGGTCATTGATTGGCAAGATACACTACGTGTTTTTTACGTTATGTTTACAATTCTTTGGTTTGGATTTGTCTTAGTTCACTTAACGAGTCTTCTATTAAGGGATATTTAAATTAGATCCATTATTGTATTGTTTCAAAAATGCTGTGGGAAGCATATTTGTATATACATCTTTGGGTACATAGGTGAGACTGTCTGGAGGATAAATTCTAGAAGTGAAATAGCTATGTAAAATTTCTACATTTAAAATTTTGAAAAATGAATTTTCCTTCCAATGTTTGTATCAATTTACTATGCCACTAGGAATGTATACGAATATAGATTGTACATCTGTATTCTTAAATTTGAAATGCTCCAAAATTTGAAACTTTTGGGTACCAGTATGAAGCTGTAGTGAAAAATTCCATACTTGACCTCATGTGATATATTGCAGCCAAAACTCAGGAGCACTAAAAGTATTGTATAAAATTAACTTCAAGTTCTATGTATAAGGTATTTGTGAAACAAAAAATAATTTTTTGTTTAGACTTCGGTTCTATGTTCAAGATACCTTATTGTATATGTGTACAAATTCTATAATCTAGAAAAAAAAATCTAAAATCCTAAACACTTCTGGATAAGGTCAAATAGATGCAACCATTTTTCATAGGGATTATTCAACCTGCATCTCCTTTTCCACATTCTCTACCCATCTTAGAGATGAAAATGGTGAATGATTGGCGTCATGATGTTTACTTTTTAAATTAGGAATGAAGTTGTACAGCTTTTCTTTTAGCCATAGGCAGTGTTTATCTTCTTTTTTCTGTGAACTTTTCCCTCTAGTTTATAGCACATTTTCTATTGAACAGCTGCTCTTTTTGATTACTGATTTATTTATATTGAGTATTAAACAAAGCAGATTTTATAACATTTTAGTCATACTGGACATATAAACCAGTGCAGCCTCTTTATTTTATAAATGAAACCGATGTTAAAGACAGAGAGGAAAATATAAAACTCATTTCTATACAGCTTTTCTAAGGGGTAGTATTATATAGTAGAAAATACCAGAGGAAATAGAGTCACATATTCTTGCATTGTGGTTATGATTCTTATAATTTCAGTGCCTGCATTTTATCATCCATAAAATGACTATAGTAATGTTAACTTAGTAGCATTATGAGAAATAAGGTTGTCTATTTAAAGCACCCAGCACAGTGCTTGGTATCTAGCAGGCATTTAATAAATAATCATTAATTTCCCCCATTTATTTACCTAATGCTTTTTCCATATGTTTTGTGGTTTTCATTTTGTTTTGTTTTATTTTAGTTATTGACACTTCATGCAACTGCTAATTCAGAGAGAACTTTTTTTTATACCTTGTTAGAATTAATCAGATATAATAGAAGCAGTTCTTACTGTTAAAACCAAATTAAACTCAAGTAAAACCAAAAGGCTTTCATGTACTCATTGCTGTGAGTGCTGCATTCCCATTCCTATTAACTTTAATTTTCCAAACCTTTCTTGTGATATTATTCATACTTTTCTAATTTTGAGTATATAAGTACAAAATCATGGTAGGTATACCCGTTACTGCTATTACTTTTACTCAGATTATTTCTGAAGGAACATTTAAGAAATCATTTAAGCATCGTGGAATACTCTAGACATGCATAGCATGGCATAAACAAAATATAATGATACAAATCTGCCATTTTTACATAATACTCAGTACCTATTGATTGATCCTCCTGTTATAGCTAGAGGTGTCACTGGCGATTCCATGATGCATAATTTCGGCAACAGTTGGCAGGCTTAGAAATAATCAGCGGGAGGTTCTGGCTCCAACAAACTTAACTTTGCTGCCCTGGCTTTCCTAGCTGTAGAGCACCACTTTGTTTCCCATTCCGCTGCTCAGTGTAGCCCATTCAGCAATATTCTAGAATAAGCAACATAATCATTTTTTCTTAGACCTATTTTTAAAACTCTCAGATTCAGTATTCCAAAACCTTTGAAAGCTTCCCTGTAGATAAGTCCCCAACTTAAGGAATGAGTTCGGCTCAGGGGGAATGTTTATAGTTTGGATTCATTTAAAAGTCCAACAAAGTGAGTCTTATACACTTTTGACACAAATATACTGTGTAGAGGGTTAAAACTCATACATACACATAAAAATACTGTATACTATCACAGTGTACAGTCAGCACACAGCAGCACTACTATGACAATGTCTGATGGATATGTGAACTATTTCCATGATTTCTTCACATCTGTGAATGTCCATAATGCAAGGTTCATTTATGTCTGTGAAAGATTGCAACTTGAATTTTTATAAGTCAGGGACTTACTGTGTTGTAAGGGTGTTTGAAAAGTTCATGACTCTTTTCTTGCTACATGCACTGTAAAGAGTTAGTAGTCTATTTTCAAGAAAATGTTTAATTAGAAATTTAAAATAGCTTAGAACTGATTCATGGACAGAAGTTTTAAAATACACTACTTCTGGGCCGGGAATTTAGCCCCGTGGTTCTGCTGCCTGCCTTGCAAGTGCAAGGTCCCAAGTTCAATCCCTGGTAGAGAACAAACAAACCAACCAACCAACCAACCAAAAAAACCCACTATTTCTAATGTCTATAATATTTAAGTATATAAATATTTAATATTTGAAAATACTATAAAATTGTACCTTCTATTTGAATTTATTTTTTTTCAGCTTTAATTGAGTTTATTGGTACATTTTAGGGATACAGTACAGTTACATTTATTGTTGGGATCTTGTACCTCTACATGACAAGCCTTGATTCTCATTTTTTCCCCTTACCTCTGCCCTCTTCTATTTGAATTTATTCTTAAAGTTTTAGAGAAAATTATTTTTAATATCTTATTAAAAAAACAGATTATTTGTGTAGGAGAGAATGGATCTCCTTGCATTTAACAAGTTCATGAAGTACCAACTTTGTGTAAATCGCTATACTAAATGGGAGGGAAAGAAATGAATACTGTCTTGTCTGTGTACTAGAAAACTCAATATAATGAAGGACATAGGAAGATTGACACTCTGGTTAGTGAAATTGTAGTAAATATTAGAGTATGTATTTTGTAAAAAGCCATAAGAAAAGAATATAATAATAGTAAATTTTTAGTAAGGAAACTGGGGATCCAAGAGGTGTTAATATTTATCCAAGCCATCACATGTAAGTAGAATTTCAGTAGTGAAAGACTGAAAGAAGTAGTTCTAGTCAGAAAGCACCATTAGTAAAGCTTTAAAGTAAAAACCAGCACATTTAAAATAGTTTAAAATAATAGAGTTTATTTGAATGATTTAGGAATTATGCAGCGGTCAAAACCAGAACAACTCTGGAGAACTCTGCCCAGTAGTGTGAACAGTGAGCTTTTACAGGCTGAACATAGAAACAGAGAAATCAGCTCATTGGCTGCAGCTAAGCATTTGCCTTACTTGAGTATGGTCTCATCACTTGCCTGCCTGTGATTGGTTGATCCTTGTTTTTTTTGTGTTTGTGTTTGTGTTTGTTTGTGTCAGCTTTTTACTACATAAAGAAATACTTTCAAATTAGGGTTTGATTTTTTTTTTAAATTGGATTTCAAAGTTTAAGGTGAGCATCAGAGCTATTGCCTATTGGGCCATACTGTTTAAAGCACAGGCAGCAAGGAGCCTTTCGGATTGGGATATAGAGTGAAAAGATGTGGGTATGCAAATAATAGGTAGAATGTATACACTGAAGAAGTTGAGTTTTATTCTATAAGCATTAAGGGCACAAAAATTTGATTATTTACCATAGGGCAGGCCTTTGGTGGACAGATAAGAGATACAGGTGAAGGATCATTGATCATTAATAAATAGCAATAGGCTAGGAAATATGTGATATTCTATCCAGCACAAATTCTTAATCTTCAGCTCTAAGGCCTCTTCAAATTTTCAGATGTTGTGTTCTCATGTTTGTGATAGTTTGGTTCTTATAAGCCATCATGAAATCATAAGACAAAATATATTTTGAATGTTCTCTTTGAGCAGCAAGAGAAGAACTTGTTGATATTGTTGAATATACATCATATATGTAACTGTTGGAATTTGTGTAAAGGGTGCATGTTTTCTAGTTATGGTTTGTAATGCAATTTGATAATATTTGCAGACACATCATTAAGGTTACAATGACAGTTATTTTACTTAAATATATAGTAATGTATAGATAATAGTGATATTATATAAGAATTAAAACCATGGTGGTGAATATTAACTGAATGTGAAGTAATAAATATGTAGCTTGTAAGTGATAATTCTAATTAGAGTTTCTAGGGTTCTCTAGAGGCTTGAGGAAATACAAAGATTGTGTAAGTTATAAACAATTCCTTTGGTTTTAATTTTGCTTGGAGGAAATATAAGAAATAAGACATAAGAGGTTAATAAAATTCAGCTTCTTCAATAAATATACAAGGTTAATAAAGTTTAGCTTCCGTATTTCTACAGTACAATTTAGCTTTAATAATAATAGAAATTGAGATTCTATAAATATTTCACATGCATATAAATGTCATTTTGCAGTGCTTGAAATATTGGGCTTAGCTTCCAATTATGGTGGAACTGAGTTTAAAAGTGTATGTGTATAAAAGTACTTTTTCTTTGGGATCATATTTTAAATTGTGTTTTTAAGCCTTAGTATCAGCTGACTGCTTCGGAAGATAACCACCCTGTTTAATTGTTCAGTACAATATTCTGTATTTAGTGAAGTAATGAAAAAACAAATGAGTAGTACAAAATAATTTAGCTATATATTCATAGTATAGAAATTCTTGAAACTGACTTGAAAATAATGAGATGTCCATCTCAGAGTGCATATGCCTTATAAGATGGTACTAAAGTGTCCAGGGAGAGTGAGTATCCTAAGAAGTAATTTGTCATCTTAATAACACTGCATGCATACTTCCGTAGTGTAACCTTTAATACATAAGGGAACAAATGAGAATGTTTAAATCTTTTATGACAGTTGAAAATGAAAAAATGGAAATGAAGTGTTTGTAAAGAGGGAGAGGAGGAGGGGTGAAGGGAGGGCAGGGACAAGGGTAAAAAACGAGAACCAAGACCTGTCATGTAAAGGTACAAGATCCCAATAATGAATGTAACTGTACTGTATACCTAAAATGTACCAATAAAATCAATGAGAAAAAAAAAATCTTTAAGACAGCAAACTCAAAATAACACTTTCCTGTCTTAATTTGGACTTCTGTAATAAAATAACATTAACTGGGTAGATTATAAACAACAGAAATGTATTTCTCATGGTTGTAGAATTTAGGAAATCTAAGATTAACATACTAGAAGTCATAAAGCATTTGCCTCTTACTATGTCTTCACACGGAAGAAAATGAGCTAGCTCTCAGATGTCTCTTTTATAAGGACTCTGCCCTCAAGACCTAATCACCTCTCAAAGGCCACATTTCCTAATACCATCACCCTAGGAGTTAGGTTTCAATGAAGGAACTTCATTTCATTCACTCATTCATTCATTCATTCATTCATTCATTTATTTATTTATTTTTTGAAACAGATTCTTACTATATATTACAGACCTTCTACTCATTATGTAGCCCATGCTGGCCTCTAACTTGAGATGATACCTCCTGCCTCAGCCTCCCAAGTACTGAGATTAGAAGCATGTACCTTCAACATATAAATTTTAGTGAAACAAAGTATTTAGTCTATTGTAGTATCTGCGCATAATAACACTCTTTGCATTTCTGTAGGTAACTTCATTATTTTTGTCACCTTGCCAAAGCTTTTCTTCATTGTGAAAATTTTATGTATTTCAACTTAATGGAGATATAATATGTGCATTTCTAATTGGGATTTTCCAGCATTAAATAATCATTTCTTGTATATAAAATAGGGAGCAAGGAATTTTTGAGACAGAACTATATACCACTATTTCATCATAAGTCACTAATTGTAGAGAAAAGTTGAGACATAATACCTTCTGCTTTCTAAACAACAGGTTTCAAAATGTCTCCATCTTTACATATCAATGGCAGTGTGGTTATTCTAAAATTTAACCCAGTACTACAGCGACTACCTCTAGCAATTGTAATAGTAACAGTAGCACATATTATTATGGCAGTCATAATAATGGCAGTTATTTTTATAACACATAATAGTAGCACATATATGAAAAATACAATTTGCTCCAAAAGTTTTGATATTTTAAATGCATATTTTATTTAGCTCTCACATAGAATTAAATACTTTTATTATTGTTGTATAGGTGAAAATATGAGGCCATGTAAGGTGAAGCAATATTTTGATTATATAACCAGTAAGTGACAAGTGTAATGAATACATTTACACTCAGGTTTGCTCTTAATCATTTCTTCATGCTGTATCAATGACTTTTAATGCCTTTTATGCCCTTAGCAATTTATGATTTTTGTTGCATAGTTTTCAAACAGTGATGTAGTTTCATACATCTTGTGAATCTTATATCTTGTAATATATTGTGAAACGTAATCCTATTATCATGGCACTGAGCACAGGTCTTCTAAGCTAATAACAAAGTAAGATTTGTTTGTTATCCTCTGAAAAGAATAAAGTTATTTATTCAGTGACAAAGATTTTCTAAGCCATTCTCTGCCTTGAATTTGTCACTGGTAAAACATTGCTGTGACTTGGGGTCTGACTCCTCCAATAATGAATGAAGGAATGTGATCTTCATATCATTAGGCATTGGCAATAATATATTAATATATGTAATGTTGCATCAAGTGGTAAAATAAATTTTTCATTTAAACCCCTTTAAAGTTAGAGTCATAGCAATCTAGTTTTTTGAGATATTATTTATAAACAATTCCATTAGTCAATGAGTTCTTGTGGGTGAAAATAAATGTGATTCCTTTTTCTTAATAGATTACTTTTAAAATGTGATTATTACATAGTTTTCCTGAATCCTGTTCTTATTTACTATTTATTATCACTAAGATCAGTAATTGAAAGCAATGTTTAATATTTTGTAAAGTAGGTGAGTTGTTTGAGCTAAGTTTTGTTATTAGATTCCCGCTAAATCCTGTAAATGATGCTTCAGTCCAAAATTACAAGGTAAAAAAATCTCTCATATTTTAGTGCCTACTTCTAAGAATACAGTTATAGTTGAAAATAGATTAATACTTAGAGTGTAAATATCATGTTAAAATTAACTTATCGTTATGAATAACATACCTATGAATCTATCACAAATTACCCACAGGTTTAGTGGATTAAAAGAACAAACATTTAGGTGCTGGAGATTCACTCAGTTGTAGAGCACTTGCTTAGCATACTTGATCCCTTGGGTTTGACCCCCAGCACTTCAAAAAACTGAAAGGAGAGCTACGCACATTTTCTGAGACTATCAGGCCTCTTGGCAGATCACAGATAAGTCCTCTGCTTCAAGTTTCCTTGTAAGGTTACATTTGAGGTGTTGTTCTTGGTTTTGGTCTCAACTGAAGGCCCAGTTGGGGAGTGTTTTATTTTTAAATTCACCTATATGATTACTGGGAGCATTGAATTTAGGGCTATTGCACTGAAGGCTACTGTTGCTTTGCTGGCTGTTGTTCAGAAGCTGCCCTGAATTCCTTGTTTGTGGGCCTTTTCATAGGGTTCCTTAGAAAATACAGTTTAGTTCATCAAAAAATGTAACTTAGGAAGGGGTCTATAGGGAAGTTATAGTCAGTCTTTTTTAATTGAAGCTATCACAAGCAACAAGTAACCAGGTCCAGCCATCACACACACACACACACACACACACACACACACACACTCAGACAAGAAAGAGATCACTTAACGGCATTAATATTAGGAGGAAGGGGTCATTTGGAGGCCATTTCAAAAGTTTCTTACTTCATGGATTTATTCAAAGGGTGACTGAAAAATATAATGGGTGCTTAAACTAAAACTAAAATAACAACCAACAAAACCAGGTCCCGCCATCACACACACACACACACACACACACACACACACACTCAGACAAGAAAGAGATCACTTAACGGCATTAATATTAGGAGGAAGGGGTCATTTGGAGGCCATTTCAAAAGTTTCTTACTTCATGGATTTATTCAAAGGGTGACTGAAAAATATAATGGGTGCTTAAACTAAAACTAAAATAAAATAAAAACTTATTAAAGCAAAAGACACATTGGAAAAATGTGGAACAAGTGTGTTTGAAACGAAGTATTTTGAGGGGAATTAATGGCAATGTGTTTTTTATTGTAATAAATTTTTAAATTTAAGCATTCAGTGTATTTTCTATCATACCTTCTCAGTAAGTACAAGTACTGTGGCATCTCTTTCATGGGTGAATTTAAAAAAAAAGAAATTAGTGTTTCTGTCTTCAGTCCTGTTCTGTTGTGATCATGGCCCTCCTGTTGAGAACACGTCACTGATTACTCATTATCCATGGGAAGACATTGAATATACTTCTTGTATTTCAAGGCCACTTACCTTTTCAATCCCCCTACATTGTGCCTGAACTGAATGTTTTTGTTTCTGGAACAGAGGTGTTTTAGAAAAGAATTTGCAACTGCTCTCTGAACAGAGCTACTACTCCTTATACTTGGTTTTTAATTACTTGGCACTTCCCTCAAATGGCAGTCTTCACAATCAACATATTATCATGTTTTACTCACTTGTGTCTCCCATTTCATACTGAACTTCTTTAGTTAGAAAGATATTACCGTTATGTTTACTCTACATTTCCTAGGTTATACCACAGCTTTTGGCAAGTGTAAGTTAGTGAACATACAAATAAATCACCGTTATATATATTTGGTCTCATAGTACCTATTACAGCTTATATCTAGATATTCCCCCCAAAGCCTCTTACAGAGGTTTTTGGAGGTGGCTGGTGTAGGATGTGTGATGCTGGGATTAAAGATGTGATGCTGGCATTGATTCACAGTGCACTGCTAGCATAAAGGGTGCCCCAACCTGGCTGTGAGTGCTCCCTAACCTAAGAGTGGGTAGCCTGAATAGGATATAATGGACAGAAAGAATGCTGCTGCTGTCACTTGCTACTTTGGTGCTTGCTGTCTTCTGCCTGCCATGAACTGTTTCTCATCTAACATGCCACCCTGTCTTGGAGACAGTCAACTATGGAGTGAAACTTCTATAAACCATGAGCCAGAATAAACCTTTACTCCTTTAACTTTGGATGTTGGGTACTTTGTCTCAGCATCAAGGAAAACTAAGACAGTATTTGGTACTAGAGAAGTGGTGTTGTTCCTCTGACTGTTCTGACCATGTGGTTCTGGAGCCTTTGGAATTGACTTTGGGAAGAGTTTGGAAATGTTTGGAGATGCCACCTGAAGAAGCCTTAAGCTTCTGGAATGCTTTAATCTGTACTTGATGGGGGATTGTGGTCAGAGCCCAGAAGGCCAAAATGCTTACAGAAATGCTGCCAGTAAAGATCAGGCTTGGGAGATTTCTGCTGGGAAGGACTGCTTTGGCTATTGGGCTCCAGATGATGTGTGTTATGCCTTAGCAGAAAATTTGTCTAAATTTTGCTCAAGCCCAGAGACTGCTTGAGACTGAGACTAAGGGCTGCAAACTAACTTTGCAGAAGAAATTTAAAGATGGTCTAATGTTTAGGAGGTGGCATGGCTACTACTGGGGGCTTTTAGTCAAATTTATGTTGAGAATCAAGATCAAAGAGCCCAGCAGAATGATTTAAAATGTAAGTTTGGGGCCGGGGATTTACCTTAGTGGCTCTGTGCCTTCCTAGCAAGCATGAGGTCCTAAGTTTGATTCCTAGTACCACAAAAAAAAGTAAGTTTGGCCAGAAAGGAAGTTTCTTTAAAGCTGTGAACTGCAAAGATAGAGCACAGGAAAATTTGATTGCTGAGAAGGAAAAGCACAATGTAAAGTATTGGCCTGAGGACAGCAGACGAAATAGCAAGACTCCGGTCCTCAAGGTTGCAAAGATGAACAAATTTGCTGTGAGAAAAGAACCCCCTAGCACCATGTTCTAGAATGGCAGCAGCACAGAGAATTTGTTCCTCAGGATTGGATTGAGTGCTCAGCAAACCTAGCAGTCAACACCTGCAGCTAAGGTTGACAGAAGCCTGGCTACTGCTCCAGCTGATGGCAGACATTGGCATCATTCATGTGGTACTAGTTTTAGGTGCATGCAGAATGCTAGAGTTGTAGGGTCATGAAGGCTTCCACCCAGATTTCAGAAGAAGTCCTGGGAGGCCAGGCAGTGTGCCCTGGAATGGCAATGTGTGAAACTGTGAGTGTGAAGCCAAAGGTGAAGTAGAGACCACAGAAGGTTGGAGAAGCCAGGAATGTGGATCATCTGAGGAAAGCTTCAAGGAGTGAGCAAAGCCAGCCCATATGAGAGGCTGTGAGAGCTGCAGCTACACGCAGTGCCATAGTGTGGAGCCACCCAAGATCTTTGGAGTTGACATCTTGCCACAGACTGCTTTGCATTCTGGACATGGAACTATAGGACCTAATGTTTGTTCTACTGAATTTTGGACTTGTTTGGTCCCATTCCTTTCTAGCCCCCCTTTGTATCTTTAGGAATGGAAATAGTTATCTTGTGCCATTGAACATTAGAAGTGTTTAGCTTTCAATTCTTTTGTGCAGGGGCTCACAGCTAAGAGTTTGCCTGAAATTGTCCGAGGAGACTTTAGACTTGGACTTTTCAGCAGTGAGGAAACTGTTAGGACTTTGAAGCTCTTGGAGATGAACTAAATGCCTTTTGAATAGAGTGATATCCGTGAGTCTTTAGGGGGCCAGTGGTGGAATATTATGGCTTGAGTCTAGATGACCCCCGAAGCCTCCTGTGATCCTAGGTGGGAATTTCAGTATGTGATGCTAAGATTGTGTCATGCTGGGATTAAGGGTATGTTGTTACTAATTAGTTCCACTGTTGATTTGGCATAGTTCTGGGTGTGAATAATGGGAAGGCCCATCCTGGATGTGAGTACTATTTACCCTAAGGACATGTATCTTGGATAGAAAATAAGGGACAGAAAGAGGGCTGCTGTTGTTGCTTGCTGCTTTGCTACTTTGCTCTTTTGCTGCCTTCTGCCAGCTGTGAACTGTTTCTCCTCTGCAATGACTTTCTGTCATGACACCCTGCCTTGGAGCCAGCCAACTATGAACTGAAACCTCTGCAAAGTGTGAGGTACAATAAAACTTTCTTCCTTTAACTTTGGGTATTGGGTATTTTTTTTCAACAATAAGAAAAAACAGTACCGAAGCTAATAAAGCATAAGTGGTAGCTCCCATAGCAGGAGCTCAGCATACTTACTCTATATTTAGTAGTTCAGTCAATGGTACATATAAAATATATGTTATATGAATGTATCTGACTCTGTGGAAACCTTATTACTGACAGAATATCAAATCTCTGCATGATCAAGTCTTTTGGGGGTAGTTTGCTAATGTTAATGTGCACATTTATTTTCCTCTGATTTAGTAATTCACTTCATTTGGGTGTGTTTTATTTTCATTTTCTTTTTAAAAATTTGAGTGTTTAAAAAAATCTTGTTCTACTCCATCACCTCCTCTTTTAAAGTTTTAAAATGTGAGAGCTAGATTGTTTTTCAAAAGTGGCTTGTTAAAAGACATGCACTGGAAAAAAGATAGCTTTTTAAACAAATAGTATTGGGAAAACTGGTTATCCACATGCAGAATAATGAATCTCTCTCTCTCTCTCCCCACTTAAAATCAAATCACAATGTATACAAGATCAAGATATAAAAACAGACTGAATCTTCTTGAAGATAAAATTGGTAAAACTCTTGGCAATAGCGTAGAGAAGGATTTTCTGCATAGAAATTCAATTGTGCAGACATAATAACATAAATCAATAAATGGGATTGTATCAAAGTAAAAAGTGTCTGCATAGCAAAGGAAACAACCAACAGAGTGAAGATCAGAAAAAGTTTTGACAGCTATTCATTAGATAGAGGACTAATATCTACAGTATATAAAGGATTTAAAAAATAAACCCATAAATAAAAAAACTTAGTCAAAAATGGGTAATTTAAATGAGTAGACATTTCTCAAAAGAAATACAAATTGCCAGTCCATATATGAAAAAATGCTCAGCATCTTCAGCCATTAGAGAAATACAAATTAAAACAACACTCTGATTCAGTGTTCATCCAGTAAGAATGAATGTCATCAAATACTCAAAAAAACTACAGCTCTGCCTGATGGTGCACACCTGTAATCCTAGTACTTGGGACACTGAGGTAGAAGGATCACCACACTTTTAAGGCCAGCCTACACTATTTAGTGAGGTCCTAGATTCTGTCTTAAAAAAAAAAGAAAAGAAATACCGGTGAAGTTGTAGAGAAAAAGAAACCATTCTACATTGTTGGTAGGAATGTAAACCAGTACAACTACTATGGAAATCAATATAGCAATTCCTTAAAAAACTAAAAGTAGAAATTCCATTTCACCCAGATATACCTATTCTAGATATCTTCCTGAAAAGCCATTGTACTTCAGTGGTACATCAGTTCAGGAACTTAATTCTTTCCATGATTTTGCTTGCAGAATTAGTTCCACTATTCTTGTAACGCAGCCAGAATTGTGGATCAAATACAGCTTTTTGGGTACTTCACAGTAGGGCGATTCTTGCTTAGCCTGCAGGCAGCACTAGCCATTAGCAGCCCCGTGGGCTGGTATGCTGTTTCATAAAGTTCTGCACCTATGTTCTGTTTGATCTATCATTTTCATTTCAGATTATTTTGGCATCAGGATGTATGTCTCTCCCTTTCTTCCAATTACTGTGTTTTTAGTTAATTTTTCCCTGAGTAGCTTTAGTGTGTCTCCTTTCTATTCAGCCACGTTGAATCCACTCCAGTGTGAAATATTTGTAAGAAAATGGATAAATCTTGAGATCTTAATGCTAAGTGAAATGTCAGATTCAGAAGGTTATATATCCTGTGGTTTCTTTTATATGAGAAACCCACAATATAAGTAAGTATAAAAGGGATAGTAAAAGAAATGGCGAAGTAGTCTTTGTGGTGATGGGAATGGGATCTAGACAAGGGAGAGGCATGAAGAGTTGCAAGAAAGATGGTAGTAAAAATGATCAGATATAATATATATTACCAATTCCCCATAATGAATGTAAAGTTTCTTTTTTTTTGATACTAGGGATCGAACTTGGGTCCTTGCGTTTGTGAGGCAGACGCTGGAACCACTGAGCTAAATCCCCTACCCTGTAATATTTATATATCACCAACTTATACTAATTAACTTATGGCCTGTGGTTGGTTTAGTCAAGGAAATTTTGAAAGTGTATAGTTGGCCTAAATGTATAAGTTTAGCCCCTTTAAGTATACACAGCTTTAGTGCACCGGATGTAATGTTTATTTGCTTACATGTTATTTGATCTAAAGAAAATGTTTAATTGCTTAGTCTCTATATTCATGGCTATAAAATATAATAAAGCTACAATCAAAAGGATTTCATGTAAATATAGACTCATAACAAAATTTAAAATTTCAACAGTAATGTTTTAATATCTGTTGTGTATTCACTATATACCACCCTTTTTATGTGATTTACATATGTTATTTCATGCACATTTTTTTGTCTACTCAGTTCAGTATGTACTATTATTGTAGCCAATTTGCACATGAGCAAAATGGAACTGGTAATGAAAGCTCTCACAGACTGACCTGATACCCTGCGTTCTTCATGACTCTGCTATGCTTAATACATGAACAAGAACATGGAGGGTAGGATGCATTAGCGTAACCCTGAATCCACAGGTCCATACTTTTAAACACTATTTCATCCCCCTGTAGTGTAAATGTGCCCACTAAGGCTCCATTATCACAAATATCAGTTCTCAACCTCCTTATCTGTTCTACAGAATAGTAACAGGCTATTATATATGAATTCTTGTCCTTTAAATACCTGCTTACCTTTCTAACGCTGTGTAATTTTTGTGATGTATTAGTGGATTTTCATTCATTAGACCCAGTGAAAATATACTCAAAAAGAGAATTGATGAATCAGTTTGCCCTCTAAATGGTCTCAAGTACATTGCAACATTTCTCTCAATATAAAAATAATCTAGAAAGAATAGCAAAGTTTAAAGTTACTGCCCACCTTTGTTACATTCTTCATACACGTGTGGACTGCCTTTAGCTTATCATGGCCAAATAAATATAAATCGTAGTTTTATTTTTCCTTGCCTCCTCTTATTTCCCCATGCCCCTTGCCATCTATTGATAGGGGCTTAAATATTATAATTTTTATTTAAATTAATATTTTAGGTGCCTAAGCAAAATATATGATTCATTCAGATGGAAAATACAGCTATTGTGTATTGCTAATATTTTCTCAATGAGAATGGCTTATGAGAGTTGACTGTGTCTGGTTTCATGTGATAAGAACAGAGTGATAAACATGTAGTGCGTGAGGAACAGTGTTGTTTCCTTGTGTGTAATTGCTTTTATTAGAAGGCAACGAAAGTAACTACTCAATAACATATGATGCTATTAGAAAATTTGTAATTTTCTCTCAAAAGGGAATTTGGTAGGATTAGGTACCTTCTGTTCCATTAACAGCAATAATAAAGATGCTATCATTCCTCTCTCAGGGTTTGCTTACTCTTTACTCAAAGTATCAGATCACATCCCTGCCGATCATTAACATTTTTGTTCTATTTTATATGCTTTTATTTTCTTAATGCTGAAAATTTTAGAATATTGATAATTGATTGTATTATTAAATGTTAAAATATCTGCCTGATAGATCAGTATATGATTCTAAAATCTTTGTGTTACATTGTTAGATATTCAATATTATTAATAATACAACTTGGCATTATACAATTTCTTAATCCATTTCAAACTATAAGATGAATTCATACAAGAATCATAGGAAATTTCATCACTTTGAGACAGGGTTTTGGGACATGAGTCTAGACTTAATTATAAATTATTTATTTAGAGCCTGAGTCTCAACTGTCTGGTTGAGGTTGGCTTTGAACTTGCTGTATAGCCCTTCTTCTGCCTCAGCTTTCCAAGTGCTGCGATTACAGTTATGCATGATCATGCCAGGTTTAACCATATTTAAATATTTCAGATAAGCTGTAATTTAGTTAAAGGATTTTTTAAGAACATTATACTCTTTCCAAGAAGATTTACCATCAGCCATTTCTTTGTCAAGTTCACTTACAAATTTGCCTTGTGAAAGCCGTGTTTTTTGGTAGTGTGCTCTAGTAGAAAATTATTTGGTCTGATAATATTGGCTGTCATATAATGATGGTATTAATCACTGTAATTAGTAGTCATGATGCTGTTTTGACTTACAGCAGTAATGATTTTTTTAAACACATAATTTTCATCTATCCATGCCCAATGATTCCTGTGACTAGTGAAATTTAGGATGACAAGGCACTTACCAGGCACTCTGTGCTCATGAAGATGAAGGTGAACTGACCCAGTAAGCATTGAATCTGTGTACTTGTTCTTATTAGTATGGTGTTCAAATCAGTTTTAAACACTTGGCCACAGGTAAGTATATATGATGACAAACAACTGAGTTGTCAAGTATTTTAAGTAGCTTTTTCTATAGTAGGTGTGAACTTCATAATATCATTTCCTGTAATAGCAATACCGAAGAGTACCTTATACTAAACTTCATAGTATAGGACTCTTAAATTAATGTGGAAGAGCTTTGAAAGTGCCTTTTATATTTAATATCTTCCCATATCAAAATATTATGGTAATATAATTTATATTTAGTTATTTTCTAAAATATAACTATATATTTCAACTGAAGTTTAATAAGAGATAGGTGGACATGGTGGTATATACATGTAATCCCAACACTTTGGGAGGCTGAGGGGGAGGATCATAAATTCAGATCCAATCCGGGTAACTTAGTAAGACTCTATCTCAAAGAGGTGGTAGCTTAGTAGGAAAGCCCTCATTTTGGGGAGTGGGGGGAGGGGAGGAGGGATGGAAGGGTGGGGAGAGAGAAAGGCTGAATGCAATGTTTTTTAACATTATCCTAATATTAAAGAATAATTTTTACTTTATTTCGGTTCATCTCCATATCGTTGTATACTCAGAGACATGGAACAACTTCAGGACAATTATGTATTATCAACTTTCCAATTTAATCACACTATTATCAATTTCCTTGGTGGACTGAGTATAACTATGACTCTGTTTATATATTATATAACATTTAATTGAGAAATAGACAATATTTTGATGAAATAATAACTTAATGAGTGTACCAACTAAGAGTTATATAAACCATTCAATGGAGTTAATATATTAATATACTAGCTGTTGTTCAGAATTTTGTGATTATGGACAATATATTTCTCAAGAGCCATTCAATGTTAATCTTCATTAGTAAGCAGTCTAATGTTTACTAATGAAGGTTCTTGTGACTAAATTTTAGTCAAAGACTAAATAATATTTTTATAAACCTCATAGATAATGAGCCTAATGTCAATTTAAATGGAAAATAATTCTTTCGCCTATTTTCCTCAGAAATTCCCCTCTCTCATCTCTCACCCAACCCTCGCATGTACATAATCAATAAGGTAACATATTTGCTTTGTTTCACAAATCTTGGATGAATTGATACACCTGAGTATTGCAAACTACATTTCTGTATATGTGTTAGTGATAGTGCCTTACATAGAGACTGATGTACTGTAGAAATGGGACAACAATGTTATTTTAGCAATTTTTCTAAGCTGCCACTTAGGCTGTCCTCCTTGTCCTATTTTCTCATTGAAGAAATATATATTGAATGTCTATCATATGCCATACTGTATTATTTTTCACAGAATGCTTGTTACTCTAGTAGGACACAGCATGAGTTATTTTGAATTCTTAGTCGTAAAATGTAGTTTGTTTTACTTTGCTCACAGCTTCCCTGTGTTTCTTCACATCAGGCTTACTTAGATTCAAATAAATGTTTCTACTCAAAGAATTTTCCAGGATCCAAATTATTATATTTTGTAAAAGTTTAGATATATTTAAATTGTTATGTGTTAACTGAACCATTATCTACTAGGATGATCAGTATTTTCCAAAGACTTTTTATTTATTTTCTTACTCCCAGCCTATTTTTATCTGCATCCTATCAGTACTTTCTAAAACTCTGTATGTTTAAAAAGATCCAGTGAAAGTGAGCATGGTAATCCAAGAGTTCTGCAAGGCTAATGGAAGAAGATCACAAGTTGAAGCCCAGTTTGAGCAACTTAGTAAGACCCCGACTGAAA